>NC_139805.1:32510442-32570442 GCF_963457635.1 Microchirus variegatus | reverse complement strand
AGCAATACATTTTAGACTAAACATCTGACCAACTTTTTTTTTGTTGACAAGAACTGAAAAACACAGAATCAATGGATGGATGGATTTTTCAAAAACTGTATTTTTGTTTATTTTGGCTTATTGTTTATTTAACAGGGACAATGAACAATTTTAACAATTAGTTAGCTAACAGCTAATTAGTTAGCTAACAGCTAATTAATATCTGCCGTTTCTGGGAAGGCAAACAAACAACATTCAGGACAGAATAAGCACATTACATACATATGAAGACATAAACAAATCAAGTAGACAATTCAAGACCCAAGTGTCTTCTGTAACAAACTGGTATAGTAGCCTGGCTTGAAACACGGGTGTTTTTACATATATTTGTGTGGATTTTAACCAAAGCTGAAGACATTTTAAAGCTGTGGGAAGAGAATTCCCATTCCCCTCCAGTTTTATCGAGAAGGCCGATTTACCAAAACGAGTCTTCCTAAACTCTGGTCCTGGTCCTCACCGTTCTGCTGTTTTTTTTCATGAGAGGCCAGTTTAAATCATTTTAAACATTAGGCATACGGCTGAATAAAATTAGGAACAAATCCTGTTTCAAAGCATTGGAGCAACAACAGCAAAGCAACGGTCCCATCCAATCGTTCTTCAGCGCGGCAGTCAGTGCCATACTCTGAACCCAGATGTTCCACCTGGTTGAGGAACACGTCCGCAGAGTCAGTCTTAAAGGTGAAGTAAGTAGTTTACAGTGCCATCTAGGGGAGAGGCTGAAATTTACAACAACGAACTGCTCCTCTGCTCACCCCCTCCCTTCCCTGAGCGCTACGGTATCCTCAGTCGGTCAAATGTCGTCCTCATCGTCTTTCTCCGTGGTGCGGGCGTACGGTCAGGTACTTGTGTTCCTTTATCCGCTGTAAAATACGTGTGCTCCTCCGTTCTAAACGCATAAAAAGATCCACTCTCAGCCTCGTCTCGGCGCTCGATTTGTTCTCTCGAGTTTGTCCTTACAGGCTCCCGTAGAAACATGGCGTCTCGCTGCTAACAGTGGCTATGCAACAGCGGCCCGCGACCATGTTATTTTACATGACTTTTTGAAACACTACAAAAATGAAACAAAAACAATTATACAGCGACTAGACAATGCAGGAGCACATAATATGTATAAAATAGTGGATTTTGGGTTATATAAACCCATAAATACTACACAGTGTCCCTTTAAGATTTTAAAACCAGCTTCTCTGCTGCTTTGTTTCAGACGCTCAGCGCTGAGGCCGAGGGGGACAAGAAGACACTTGTGAGGAAGAAGAGAACGTGGATTAGTCCTCCTTCAAAGTTGATGGAGAACACCGATTACACCAAGAAGCCATTCATCGCCAAGGTCATTTGAAAAAAACAAAACAAATAGCACTATGCAATGTCTTAATCAGCAATGTTTAAGTTTACATTTTTATGTCATATAGTCCCATAGTCACTGATCTTGTGGTTGTGTCACTAAACATGTGTCTCTAACACCTGGAGCTCCACACCCAGGCTTCCACAGACGCTTACCCGCCCCAGGGGGGTCCCCAGACCGGCCACAGACACCGCCACACCCTACTCCTAAACCCTGGAAGTCAACCCTAACCCTATTTTTTACAATTTTATGCCATTCTCCAGCTTTTTCATAAAGGCCTTACCCCCTACTCTGCCTCTCCGATAACCCTCTGGGCCCTCCCTCACACTCACTTTTAAGCCCACAATTAAGCCCACTCTCGATTATCCATACCCTATGTGCGCCCTGGACCCACCTCCGTGCCCCTGGTAACCCTGAGAAGACCCAGGCCTAAGCCTACACCTAACCCTGCCCACTGGAGCCCCTCCACCGGGACACTCACCACCACCTGCCCCCCTAAACTAATACTATAATATATAGTAAAATAATACTAGTAAAAATGTGTTTCCTTATTAGATTCGCTCTGATCATGACAAAACTGCAAAAGTGGACTACTACCTAACTGGACCGGGAGCAGACAAGCCACCCATCAACCTCTTCTTGGTGAACCATGACACAGGCTATGTTACCATCACTGGTATTCTGGACCGTGAGAAATATCCATCCTACAATGTAAGTTTCTTTCTCACAATAGGTTTTAAGGAAGTCCTCGGTTGTTAGTTCTAAGACCTAAGACTTGTGTAGAACAGAGATAACTTTATTTTTATAAAGCCAAGCATTAGGATCAAGCACTGCAGTTTGCTTTTTAAAGTTTACCTAACATCCTCATCCTATACAACACATGATCGTAAATATAAGATTAACAACAACTGATTTTTGACATCGGTGCCACTTCGTCCAATACAGAAAAGTATCTGCATTTCTTCAACAAGCCTTATCCAGGACTGGCTTTACAGGCTTCTATCTATCGTAAAACATGTCACAAAACTGCCCTAGGTAATGCGTGTGATCGACCATCTCATGAGGAACTTCCTGTTGTGTTAATGTCTTCATCTAAGTCAGATACTTCAGGTTACAGAGGCATTTTGATCTACGTTTATTTGACGCTCCTTTTCCAGACCAGTCTGCAGTTGGCCAGATGATATTGTTGCACTTTTATTTGCTAGTCAGTAAGACCTAGGTCATAGTAGCACAATTTCTGACTATGTAATTACTGTACGCAAAGTACAACGTCAGACCACCAAAGAAATAACCACAAATGTTCACATAGACCATCTTACCGAACCGATCCGACATTGTACACTGTACTTTTGTCAAATTGTGCCCTTTATCTTCATGTAACTCGTGCAGCTGACTGGAGTTGCTAAATACAGAGATGGAAGTCCAGCAGAAGAGAACATCCCAATGACGGTCACAGTCCTAGACCAGAATGATAACAGTCCATATTTTGAGCTGCATTCTGGGAGCTGCGCCGAGGCAAGAGAAGCAGGTAATGCTGGACTTTAAATACTTTTGAAATGACCACTGCTCCAGGCTGTGTCTGGTGTCTGCGTATCCTCTCAGTCATGTGAGACGAGCAGTGACAAAAACATGTGTTGCAGTGTGTTTTAGTGAAGGTGACAAGGACAGAGGACCACACTGATAGGAGTGATCCTAGCTGGAGAAAGACCCCGAGCAAAGTGTGCCCTCCGCATTTATACCTGAGCAACTTCCTTTTCGCATTCCTCCAATAGACAAAGACTCTACCTTCAGACGGTGCTTTCACACCTTTTTGTCTGCTGTAGGTTTCGGGGATCTGGCTCCCTACTGGTGCTGCAGGAAGGTGCAGGCTAGACACAATACACAATATACAATACACTATACACAAAGGACCTGGTATTCTGTTCTGTTCCCCGGTCACATACAAAGTGGGGAACATAGTACCCGGGGAACATAGGACCAGGGGAACATAGATACGGTCCCCAATGATGTCATTATTATGTCATCGTAGAATCAGAAAATAATGCGATGTCACCCTGCCTTTACCGGAACTATGGTGGCCTTAGCGTACCAGGAAGGATGTAAACACTCTCCCTATTCTTTGGTGGACCCATTTGTCTTGATTTACATAGTAAGTCCACACAAAACTAAAGCAAGACCATGACCTAAAGTACGCATAAAAGGCTTCATCTAACATTACGAATTCCTAATATTTTTTTTTTATTTTAAAGCAATTGTACGCTTATACAAACATTCCTATTGGCAGTATCTTCAACGGGCCCACTGGACCGACTTGAAGGGTTTTGCTGACATGACCTTGTCTGTTTTGTTTTGTTTTTGATCCACTACAGGGACCTTTGTCATGCAGATTGTGGGGAAAGATGACGACCAAGCAGGACATATTAATTCAGAGATCTCCTACAGCATCATCAGCCAGGAGCCAGCAGGCACAGGTCACATGTTCACCATCGACTCAAAGACGGGCAAAGTGTACGTCAAAGAGCCGACGCTTGACAGAGAGGTGAGCGCGACTGTGGTACACTTTAAATCCCGTTTGCAACCAATGCGCTACTGTGGGAAAAGGGTGATAACGGTCATAATCCCACTTCTCCCTTGTGTGTCTTATGGTAACTTTTATTTTCTCTGCTTAGTGCTCCTGGTTTGGTTCATTCCATCTGTTTCTTTGATTGTATACATTGCGATGCATACATATCAGTATAAAGCTTTATTTTTTACAGACGTTTGTACAAAGTGCACTACTCAACATTCGCTGGATTTGGTGTATCTACAGAGTCTTTGGTTTTGTTGAACTGACAAATAATGACGGTTTTGATTCAATCTTTCAGTTTGAGATAGAATCCTAATCTTCATTCCAAGGACAACGGGAATTTGTACAATAATCCAATCCTTTTCTAGAAAACTGATTGATCGACTAATTGTGCTTTTGTAAAATGTTGATAGTGTTAGTGAATAGTGCAAAATCAAATATAGCAGTACTATCGTGATATGGACAACTTTCTTACACAGTTGAGATTGCGCAGCTCACAGTTTTGGTTTGCTGTTTTTCTTCCCACAGACTTTTGACTTTTATAAACTGGTTGTAATGGGGACAGATTTGGGAGGAGCACCAGGAGCGCGATCGGGGACGGGAACAGTGGAGATCAAGATCGTGGATATCAACGATAACATTCCCGTTCTGGAGAAATCTGGGGTGAGGAATATCTCCACACACGCACACGTGTATAGATACACCTTTTATCTTGTGAGTTTCTGAAAGGTCTGAACATAGGTCTGAACAGAGTTTCTTTGATAAGCCTTGTGTGCCATTTCCACAGGTCACAAATCAGTTACAAAGGGCTTTATCAGTGGGCTTTTATCGACTTTGGCTCTGATCAGCATCAGTGGGAATAAAAGATCTGGTTGTCTGCTCAATTTAAAGTGAGAATTTACTAAGAGAAGAAAAATAGTTGGGTTATACCAATTAATTTTAGCGTGAATTAGCCATTATGAAGCTTTTCCACAACCTTTGAGTGAAAGGTTATAAACTAAATGTATTTATGTAACTGTAACATAAGTAGTTAGACTGGTTTGTCACAGACAACAGCTGCTTCCATAGAGTGAAGATCAAGGCGACGAGGAGAAGAAATGTATGTTTGTCTAGAGGCGGCGATGTCATGAGAAAGTTTGTTGTCCTTAAGAAGTTTAACATCTAAAGAAGCCCAAAGCAAACACAACAAATGACATGCATGTCACAGTCGAGTGGACAAGACTGAGCTGAATTTTGAGTCTGTATACAGTCACAGATCAAATATACAACCTGTCAAATCAATTGGCGTTTTTAAATTGTACAGTTCTAGCCCTACTCAGTTCTACTTGGTTTGATATCAGTCCTTTTCCATTACTCATAGAACAGCTGGGCAAAAAATGTTGCGACATTAATTACTGACTTGTAAACCAGTTGTTTTCAGTGTAACTGAATCATTAGAATCAGTTCATTTAAAAGATTTGTTCACAGGATCGTCCAGTACTTCCTGCACGACCGGAGGGCACACTCCCGCTGACACAGTCACTGAACTGAATTTCCACTGAACGGTGGTTGTGATTCAGCTCACGATCCCCGGCTTTTGGCAGTACCGTTTTCAGGATTTTTAAGTCGATGCCGAAATCAGCTTGGCATTGCTCGGTTTGATTCTTGTGTCGGGTGTCGCGCTCATGACTCTTCCAGTGACGACACTCCAATCCAATCGGTGGCCGGCAGTTCCATGTCACATTTTAGTATAGGCTCAGCTCACTTGGAACCTTCAGAACCAGAGCAGGTACCAAAAAAAGTACCAGATGCCAGGTACTATCACTGATGAAAAAACAAACAAAAAATGGGTAGAGTCGGGTAGTTCTAGAACTGTATGTTGGAAAATCGTGCTCAGTGTTTTTCTGTACTTTGCAGCATGGGTTGACAGACCACCAGTGCAATTACCTTCAAAGACAGTACACACATGATGAAAACGGCCCACGTCCTCACTGTTATTTTCTGTTTGCAGTACACTGGCTCAGTGGATGAAAATGTTGTTGACGTTGTTGTGATGAGAATCAAAGCTCTGGACGCAGACCTTGAGAAGTCGGACAACTGGGTGACCGTCTTTTCATTCGACAAAGGAAACGAGCAAGAGCTCTTCTCAATTGAGACGGACAGAGAAACAAACGAGGGCATCCTGATGCTAGTCAAGGTAATTTGGCTACTTTCATTTCAGTGACCGTAACTCATTTTGCGTTTCGGCTCCTAACACTTGTTTGTTGTTGCTTATTTCTTTCTCTCTGCATGTACACTATGACCAAACAGCCTGTGGACTTTGAGGAAATCCAAAATCTGGAGCTTGGCCTTCTGATTGAAAATGTAGCACCTTTTGTGGAGGGTGGTGCTGTTGCGATGAATGTGGATGTTCAGGTCGGAGAAGGTGGTGCTCCCAGTGGTGGTCCTGGTCCAGGTGTGGGAGCAGGTGCGGGGGCGGGTGCTGGTGCGGGTGCTGGTGCAGGTGCGGGTGCGGGTGCGGGTGCGGGTGCGGGTGCGGGTGCTGGAGTGGATGTGAGTGGGGAAGTAGCTGGTAACGCAGAGGGTGGAGTCAAACCGGAAACCAAGCCAGACACAACAAAGAAAAGCTATCCCATTAAGATATCGGTGAATAATATGCCAGAGGATCCCGCTTTCATACCCAAGACCAAGATTGTTAGTTTGTCAGAAGATCCAAACAAAGATCCTACAGACTCTGTGCTCACAGTCTTTGCTGCTACTGATCCAGACACTGGAAAACCAGCAGAAAATGTCAAGTAAGTCAAGCCCTCAAAGGTTCACCTTTACAGCTGGCATTAAAACAGGTTTTCTGTGATCGGATTGCAATCGGAATCAAGACTGTCCTCCAACAAAATGTAGCTATGGCTCGTAAGCAGGAATTACGACCATTGGTACGTTTTTAAAACAGGCGCCCCTACTGATAGTATAAATAACAGTAATATGGTACCTTGGGTGTGTAGTCATCAGGTCAATCAATCAATGAGGTTCATACCGGCAGTTTTGGTACTTTGGTGCAATCAACACGCGTTCGACTCCCTTGTTAGACTTTTAACGGAAATATGCTGGTGGCTCCGGGCACAGCTAACATAAAAGTGGTGACAAAACTGCCTTTGTCGTTTTTCTCGCTTGTCAAAGACGACGACTCCCCCTGCTTCGGAAAAAAAAGCAAAAAGGGGAGTACATACAATAGCGCGACTTCAAGTAACACCAGGCGTAAATGCAATTTCTATCCGATCAAAGAGAGCACATTCTCTAGAGAACACATATTCTACATATATATATATATGGATATTAATGCTTGACCCACATTGTAATTGGACCAAAGTGACTGACCATTCCTCTGATGTAGTACAGCTGGTAACAATACTATTTACATTTGAAGGATATATCTGTATATATGCACCAAAATATACTAAACAACAGGAAATCAGTATTGTGTGTGAAAAACTGAACTTTAACGTAACATCAAGAAGAAAGCGATTAAGCCAAATTAGCCTTTTTTGTTTTTTTCCCCACTCACACTTATTTGTTGTTGTTGTTGTTCAGTTATGCTAAGGTCTATGATCCAGACCACTGGTTTACCATCGATGAAGACACGGCAGAGATCAAACTCAACAAAGCACCTGACAGGGAGTCACCGTTCTTGGTGAATGGAACGTACATCGCCAAGATTGTGGCGATAACTAAAGGTAATTTATCATTTTAATTAACCTGGGTCAGAGTGGATGTGTGTACTTCTATTGCACAGGGAGGATGTTATATCATATACATCCTATTCATACTCATACTAATAACATTCATACTAACTGTGTTTCTTGAATAATCTGTTTGACATCACCGTCATCATTCCCTGATAAATGACTCTTTGCCAATTCAAATGTTTTACTTCTTCTGAAAAGGAATGATAATCAGTGTGGTTTAACAGCAGTTTAAAGGCAGCTGTCAAAGATAATTACTGAACTAAAGCACGTACACAAATCTCGATGACTGGAACCTGCCAGACCACTTGGTGCAGAGCATGGCTCTTCTAACAAGTTTATGTTTATGTGTCTAAACAGTTTTTTAAAAGTGAGCTGTGGGCAAAAAGTAATGCCTCCATTACATTAAATATCATCGTTTTTAGTTTAGGTTAACCCGTTCACAGCAACAAGGCTTTGTGGTGGTTCCTGAACCCAATTTTGAACTGGCTGGCCAAGTGTTCAATCCAAAAAAAATAATTGGTTCGGAACCTGAAAAGTTGGTTTTCAGATGGAACCCAAACATAGTGGTTCTTCCTCGGGAACCATGACATCACCAGTCAAAAGTTCTGGAGATTTTGCCAGTGTTTTGTTTACTTCCGCCTGAGTAACGCAGAGTAACGTCCCTTTAGTTCCTCCGATATGATATAAAAACCAATATGAACGTGGGCTGGTTCGCCAGTAAGCGCCAAGGTTCTCAGGCTCCAGAATAGCACCACAACCTGGTTCTTGGTTCTGACTGAAAGCGATATATGAGAATCGTGTTTACACCATACACAAAATTAATCTATCTCGTGGAAATTTCTATCTCACAAAAATTAAATTTAAGGCCACACTTTGGGCACCCCTGGCCTAAATAAAGAGGAAGACATGCTGCACACACATCCAGTGAGGTCACTTTCAAAACACTGACTTTGAAATCTGAGATAGAGTTCATAAACAAAGCTGTCAAAGATGATTTATGAAATAAAACATCACTTACCAGATAAAAAGCCTTCAGGTAAATGTACTGTCCCTCCACTGCCAGGTTTAACAGTCGTCCCTACAAACTAATAGAAGGAAGCATCTTGACGTGGGGACAGAAAACTCGTTCAGACAAGTGTGAGAGCAGCGTCAACAGAAAAGTTTGATTGTCCCAAAAGCTGCTTTCACATAATTCACTGTATACTATAGATAGAACATGAGCAAACAATTATTTGTATTTCTTTAAAACCCTTTATTAGTGGTCCTCTGGGGAACAAATGTCCAGAAGGTACAAGATCTAAACCATGAAATTCTAAGAAACACTAATAGCTCATATGCTAAATCAGCACCAGGCCAACGCATGTGACAACAGTTTGAATGCAATAGAACATAATTTCAATACGTTACATTAAACTGTGAACATTTTTGTTGCACACTACAGTTGCATGCTGCTGTTTGACTAACTACGCTTACTTATCGTGTCCTCAGACATGCCGGCAAAGACAGCAACAGGAACAATCGCCATCGAAGTGTCTGACTTCAACGACCACTGCCCCACTCTGGAAACCAGCCACGTCACTCTGTGCTCAAACAAAAAAACGGTTTACGTCACCGGCCTGGACGAGGACGACCATCCCAACGCTGCGCCGTTCACATTTAAAATCATACCTGAAGGGACTCGTGGCAGCTGGGTTCTAGAAATCCTCAATGGTAAGAACACGTGCTTAGTGAAAATATTTTAATTGTTTTTCCTGCTGCAGAATGGTTTAATGATTTTATCTTTTAGTATTACAGTGGCTACAGACAACCGTTGTGGTTCATTATACTCTTAGAAATAAAAGTGCTCAGTAGAACCATATACGGCTCTTCGGCTTGTCCGCATAGGAGAACACTTTTTGGCTCCAAGTAGAACCTTTTTATAAAGGTTCTTTCTGGAACCATTAGTGTTACCAAGAACCCTTGAAAAACCCTTTCTTTGGAAAAGGGTTTTTCAGAAGCAAATGGTTCCAGGTAGAACCTGAGCCCTTGTAGAAGGACCATTTTGGAACCCTTATTTCGAAGAGTGTATGATCATTCTTAGTGTTTTCTTACAAGTGATTTAATCACGATATAGGATCTGTACACACAAAAAGACAATTTGGGAGTCCTGTTGAGAAAACAGTGATGTCTTGCTTTTGCACTGTTGCCATCTTTGTTGCCATCTTCTTCTTCTTGTGTTTGGAGTTTGTCCACAGTGTGCAACCTTTATGCACATGCTAGTAAAGCTGACCTCGGAGCTTTGACAAGAGACTGATTAGTAGGACATTATTCCAACAAAAAACATTGGGGAAAAAAAGTGTTTCAGTAAATAGTTTTTAATGATGACATGGAGTACGAAAGGTAAAGTTTCTGATCTACTTCTACTACTACAGTGCACGTTTAACAGCCGCGACATCCATCTGTGGTTTTTCCCTCCAGAGACCAGTGCCGCTCTCCACTCTCAGGAGGCTCTGTGGCCTGGTCCGTACGAGCTGCAAGTGGAGGTGTCCGACAATCACGGTCTGTCCTGCCCGACCAAGGAGGTTTTTCATGTGGATGTTTGTACCTGCGGGTCAACAGAGACGTGCTACAGTAAACGACAAACGCCTTCATCTGAGCTCGGTGCCCCGGCCATCGGTCTGCTGTTCCTGGCAATGTGCTTACTGCTGCGTGAGTCGAGACACTTTTTAGAGACTTTTATATATATATAAAAAAATATATACAAAGCTTTTTACTCGTGTTTTGGATGATTCATCTCTACGGAGCCACAACCGAAAGTTAGTTCACAATCTCCATAAGAAAATGTTGGAATGACCAGAAGATCAGCACTGTTGTTTGAGAGAGATTGAGAGAGATTGTGAGATAAATACCGGGAAAAAAATGTTGTCATTTCCACAGCTAAATACTCTGTGCTTTGTTTCCCCCCAAAATCAGTCTTCCTTGTTGTTTCAGTACTTTCCAATAGGACTATATCTTGTCTTATCTATCTAAGAAAATGATGACTGTATTTTAGAAAGAATACATCAAGCTGATAAAACAGTTTCTTCTCTTTTATTTTTGAAAACAGTTGAAAACACATCCTTTTGAGCTTCCCTTCTAAGTGAGCCTACTTCACACTGATCTGAATGTTGTACTTCTCTCCACAGTCATTCCTCTTCTCGTACTGTACTGTCAGTGCGGAGGAAAAGAGGCGTTGTTTCCCGATCGATTCAACGACTTGCCGTTTGACACCAAGCAACACCTCATATCTTACCACACTGAGGGCAAAGGCGAGGATAAGGTGAACTGGAATTTGTTTATTTTATTTTATAGAAATTGACTCCTGAACCTTTTCCATTTGAATATACAAAACCAAATATAATCATAGCATATTGAAAGTGACACCGTTTCTCATGCAAACTACTGTTATAAGACTTAACTTTGAAAAATGTGTTATGTTGTCGTCATTATGTTAGTCCTGACCAAGACGATATGATGTGACAATAAATGGCATGATGTTTCCTCTGTTCTTTTTTTAGGCAGTCCCACTCCAAAGTGTCCCTTTTGGAGTGGGAATCGGTTTGAAAGAGCAAGTCCAAGTTCAGACAGCACCGGACATGAACTTTGAAAAGCAGAGATTATTTAACATGGAAAACCAACAGATGAGTACATACTATCAAGAATCTGTGCAGAACTTTCAGGAAAGGAGCCAAAGCTTCATGGAGGTCGATAACTACAAGTTTACTCGGCAATCGTTCGACCGTGGCAGCAGCA
The DNA here is from genome assembly GCF_963457635.1 of Microchirus variegatus. Lineage (NCBI taxonomy): Eukaryota > Metazoa > Chordata > Actinopteri > Pleuronectiformes > Soleidae > Microchirus > Microchirus variegatus. Next base: position 32,559,005 of record NC_139805.1, on the reverse strand, counting down.
AAGCGCTGCAATTCAGAAAGCTAGGACTTGGTACTCAAAACTCGACTGTTCTCTACGAGGATATGGCTTTACCTGACACTTTCCTGGATGACTACTACACAGCGGTAAGATGATAGTTAACTATGAAGCTGGTTGTCACCACATTTTCAACTTCCAGCATCATTTGACAGCGTTATTTGTTTTTTCTTTGCCCTAAACAGAAAGCAACGTTTGCAGAGCCGGAGAAGGATGGTCTGTTGTGCTATGATTTTGAGGGACAAGGTTCCTCTGCTGGTTCAGTGGGCTGCTGCAGCCTCCTGGAGCCTGACAATGACCTACGGTTCCTAAATGACTTGGAGCCCAAGTTCAAGACTCTGGCTGACATCTGTGCACCTCCGCCACTAAAACCATCCCTGCCTGGCAAAGTCGTAGATGCAGATTTAGTTGTTAACACACAACGCACTGTTAAGGCCAAACAAGCCAATGTAAATACAGAGAAAGTGGTGTCGTCTGTTAACGTCACCAAATCAGTCGAACCTCCGCCCATGAAAATAACTCAGTCTGAGGTCACTAACATCAGTCGGTCATCTAACATCCATCAATCATCTAACATCCATCAATCATCGAATATCCATCAATCGTCTCGCATCCATCACACTGCTACTTTGCCTTCTCCGGTTCAGACTGTTGTCCTGCAGCAGCAGCCTGTTTACTACACCAGCCCTATGCTACAGCCCATGCATTACGTAGTTCAACCACAGATGCAGCCCACAGTTCTTTTGGCAGATGGGGCCCATGGAGGCAATCTTCCAGGACTGTATGTAGTCAGTGGTTCCCAGAATACTTCTGGAGTCCCATTCAGTATGCCCACAGCCCCTGCATCTGGGCTAGTTATGCATGGCTTTGAGAGCTCCACAAGCCCTGCTAGCCCGACCAGACTTGTAAGCCCCACGCAGTTGCTACCCGGTAGCATAAGCTTGCCCCAGGGATCATTCCCTGCAGAGGGTTGGAAAGTCGTAGGCTCAAATCCCAATGGTAATTATGTCATGGTTAAAAAGAAACCTAAGAAAAGTTCTTCAAGTACAGCAGATCCCGCAAGTCCAGGCTCATCTAAGGGCACTTTGCCCAGAGGTGCCGTCCTGGTAAAAGAGGCTGCTTCCCCTCAGGGGATATCAGACGCAGCAGCCCAGAAGAGTGTGTATGGCATTCTGCCAGGACACACTGTTGCTAAAAATGGGGGTGTTTTTGCAGTTAACAGAGGTGTGCAAATGTGGGGTGGGCAGCCAGGGCAGATGGGGTTTAGGCCAGTTACTGTTTTGGGAGTTGGTGTTGGGCAGCCAAGAGTGGCTGGGATGTGGCCAGCTGGAATTAGTACAGCAGGTTTTCAGCAGGCCAGAGTAAACCAGTTCCAAGGAACTTCATTGGGACATACAATGGATACCGCAGACTTTCCAAAGGCAAGTACACTTAATTCACAAAAGAAGAACACGATCATTGACATTGAAAATAACTTCACTCCTGCTGAAATCATAAAAGGGCATCTACCCTCAAAGGAAGAGGTTCAGGTGAGAAATCTGTTTCAGGACAGCAGTGATGCAGATCAGAAAATGGCAGATGGTACAACTGAAGAGTCACAATCAGAGGATGTGATGACCTTCCCATCACAACAGGACACAACAGGAGACCTGAGTGAGTTGCTCCATAATGATATTAAAAGCAATGTAGGTATACAAGAGAATATAACTCAAGTGTCAGAAAAGTCCTCAGTTGATCATCTAAATGAAGCTGTTGTGAAACCATCGGTAGAACCAGATGTGTTACCTGAATCATTCCATCAGTCTGACACGGTGGCAAAGGAACAGGATACAGCAAATGAAATTGTGCCTGGAATCACTGAAGTTGTATCTGTAAAAGAGAAGCCTATAATCAGCCAAACATCTGGTCCAGAAGCTGCTTTACCTGAATCAAGTTGCACAGACGACGAGAAGACAGAGCTGTCAAAGTGTGTAAGCAAAGACGATTCTACAGCAGACCATGTCAAGACTGATGAACTTACACATGATGTCCCAGAAGATTATCAGGGCAGAACAGAGGTGGAACATTTGATGAAGGAAGGTGAAGCGGTGCAACCTGACATAGTAGAGTCAGAACCCCAATCAAATGTGTCCACCAGGGTTCCTATTGAAGCAGAGCAGGAGGGAGATTTTAGTGCAACAGAAACAATAGTTTTGGGAACAGAAAATAATCAGGATACTTCTATCTGTGATTGTATCCAAAAAGATGATAATCTGGTGGAAATTACTTCTGACGCTAGTGATGCACGTGACGAGAAGAACGTTGAGCAGGAAGAGTTTGTCTCTGACGTGGGACTTTGTGTTGAGGACGATGAAGCATCAGTATCCCCTTCTGATGAGATTTTAGAAAAAATTGAAGAGAAGTCTGCTTCTGCTCAAGAAGAAATGCTAGAATTAGGCCATCATTTAGATAAAGGTCCTGCCAAGACGGATATCGAGGATGCTGAAGAAAAAACACGAGTTCCAACTTCTGCTAACAATAAGGAAGGAGATCTGGCTGATGTCAATTTGACATCAGAAGAAATTATCACTCAAGTACAATCAGAGGACTCCAGTGCTCCAACATTACAGTCTGTAGCAGAAGCCAGAAGCTCCGACCACCAAGAAGAAGATGAACAAAATTCAACACCGGGATTAGGAGAACACATGAATCAAGTCAATGTTGATGGAGACGGTGTCAATAAAAGTGAGATGGAGATTTTGGACCAAGGATTGTCTCAGACGTGTTTCAGTGACTCTGATCACCAAGACAAGGACAGCGAAATAGAAGACGTATTGAGCACAAGCCCTCAAATGGAAGACGAGTTTGTCACAGATGAAAGCATTATTGATAATGCTGATGATGACACAGGTGAACAGATTGAACAAGAAGTTCCAGAGAGTGCGACTTCCCCAATGGACGAAAGTCCCATCTCAGAACACAACAAAAAAGATGGAGTTAACGAAGAGGGTGTTGTGGAGGGTGTACAGCAAACAATAACTAGCGTCAACGATGAAGACAGTGAAAAAGATGTTCTCCACACATCCTCTCAAACTGAGAATAAGCTCAACACAGATGACAATGAAACTGATGGAGAGACAGTGGGAGAAGGAGAAGAAGAAGCACTAACCAAAGAGACAGAGGAAGAAGAAGAAGTACTAAACACAGAGACAGAGGAAGAAGAAGAAGAACTAAACACAGAGACAGAGGAAGTAGAAGCACTAACCACAGAGACAGAGGAAGAACAAGCACTAACCACAGAGAGAGAGGAAGAAGAAGTACTAACCACAGAGGAAGAAGAAGAAGTACTAACCACAGAGAGAGAGGAAGAAGAAAAAGTACTAAACACAGAGACAGAGGAAGAAGAAGCACTAACCACAGAGACAGAGGAAGTACTACTAAACACAGAGACAGAGGAAGAAGAAGCACTAACCACAGAGACAGAGGAAGTACTACTAAACACAGAGACAGAGGAAGAAGAAGTACTAACCACAGAGAGAGGGGAAGAACTACTAAACACAGAGACAGAGGAAGAAGAAGCACTAACCACAGAGACAGAGGAAGAACTACTAAACACAGAGACAGAGGAAGAAGAAGCACTAACCACAGAGGCAGGGGAAGAAGAAGAAGCACTAACCAGAGAGAGAGAGGAAGAAGAAGAAGCACTAACCAGAGAGAGAGAGGAAGAAGAAGAAGCACTAACCAGGGAGAGAGAGGAAGAAGTACTAACCAGAGAGACATGAACAAGCATTTTAGACAATCAAGACAGAGGAAAACATTTGGACAATCAACTCATGACCAGCTTTTTTATTGATTTTTTAAGGCCTTGTTTGGGAGGTGTATTTTGTATGCGAAATGGAACTTGACTGGAAGCCACACTGGAGTGTGCAGATGATGCGCTGCCAGGGCTTGGGTTGGGTGAGATCTCTGAAAGCTGAATTGTGCACATTCTGGACTTCATCCAGGTCGTTGCTAGTTGTTCCTGAGAAGACTTTGTTGTGAAATCGAATCGTTGGCAGACTCAGTTGGGTTTACCCAGGCTTCTATGGAATGAAAGTCTCCCTGCCAAAGAGTTGGAGAGTGGATGACTCGAGTTTTTGAGAAAATGAAAGGTAGAGTTTGTGGTGAGTTTGATGTGAGAGTGGAAAAAAAGGGTGACACACAATGACATCCAGATTGTCCCCAGAAGCCACAGAAAGATATGATTTCATAAGCAGTTGATAAAATACTATCAAGGAAGTAGAGTAAATGATTTGATTTTGAGGTAAAGCGGTGTGTCATCGGCATAGCAGCGAGTGAGATCAATGGTGGCAGGTGATCTGATGATCTGATGTGTCGGAATAGATTTCTCTCTGATGGAATGTGGACCTACCTGTGGATATTCATGAGAAAAAAGACATAATTATTCTGACATTAAAACCCCTGGGGAAAGTTACTGCATGCAATACATTGGGACGAGGTGAGGAGTGAATATATGGCTGTAATTATACTTGTGTAAATAAAGTTAAACTGGCTAAGGGTTTTTTATTGAGGATTTCATTTTACTCTTTATTTTTCCAGTCCATGTGTCTGTTATACCCCCAGACTCTGACGTGTCTAATAAAATAGCAATTTAAAGGTGCCATATGTAAGAATGTGGCCAAAAACGGTTACTACACTCAAATTCAAAATACAGAGTTATTTTAGGTTTCATTTTCTCCGCCAATGTAGCTCAGATCTGGCAACCCGTGGTTGCTCGGTAGCTGAGACTCTCCTGACTGCAATGATTGGTAGACGGCAGTAGGTGGCGCCACATGCCAAAACATGATTTGCAGTCTGCAAAAGATTTTTTTTTAATGCAACTATTTTGGCTGTACTGTTGTTGTTGGTGAGTTCAGTTTGTTATATGAACATTATTCCTGAGTCTCTGTGACATATTAGGAGGATTTTAGGATTTATTACATAATGCACCTTTAAAATTCAGAGGGGAGATTCTGGACTGAAGTACTTTTCATTTACACAGCCATGTTTATAGCTGTCTGTTTGCTTTGTTTTTCTTTGATTATATCAATTCTTGTACATAAAATTATAGATGGAATATTTGGTGTTTTATGTGTCTATCAATGAGTGATGATTTTAAATAGCTATAACTACATTTACATGACCTGAAAACCTGTCCAAAACGTGTAAGAGCTGTTGTCTTAAAAAAAATAAAAATAAAAAGCTGTTAAATGCTATCAAGTTCAAATCAAGTGTTTATAACTTTGATGGGAGGCTGAGCCGTGAACTCTTAATTTTCCTATTTCTACAACCGTGTTCGAGCTACATGTTTTTTTAGTTGTCAAAAAGCCTGTCTGCACCTGCATATACTGTGTACGGTGTAGTGTTTTTTAGTTTTTACATCAGGCTTACTATAGTGTAGTTTGTGTTATTGTCATTAGTTCTGTTGGTGGGATAGATAGATAGATAGATAGATAGATAGATAGATAGATAGATAGATAGATAGATAGATAGATAGATAGATAGATAGATAGATAGATAGATAGATAGATAGATAGATAGATAGATAGATAGATAGATAGATAGATGACATTCGCAACATTCCTGTTCAAGACTATCAGCTCCACAGGACACAACATTCCTGTGATGGGAAGGGATTTGTTTGATAGCGAGACAGTCTTAGGCAGTAAACTGAGACGAGTTTGGAGTATGAGTGAAAGTACGTAGTATACTGGGAGGGTTCTCAGTCATCTAGGTTGTATTTCATGTGCCTTTGCCTGCAGCACGACCGCTCAAAAACCTGGTCGTTCAGCATTTTGGCGGGGTCACACCCTGGACAGTTTGCCAGTCAATCACAGGGCCACATATAGAGACCATTCACCTATGGTCAATTTTAGAGTGACCAATTCACCTAATCCCCATATCACATGTTTTTGGACTGTGGAAGGAAGCCGGAGAACCCGGAGAAAAACCACGCACACACGGGGAGAACATGCAAACTCCTTGCAGAAAGGCCCTTGTTCTGAAGTTGTTCCAAACGAGGCTCGAACCCAGGTCTTCTTGCTGCAAAGGCAAGAGTGCTAACCACTACACTAATTGTGGGCCCCTGCATAAAACCCAATTTATTCAAATCTGTATATTAAAAAACATCAGATAAGTTATCAAATATAGTCCCAAATTTAAAAATAATTCCTCAAATTAGACGTATGTATTTACATATGTTCCTCCCCACATTTGTTAAAATCAAAGACGCACATGCATGCCCGCCCTGCAAGATTGGCTCGGGGCCACGTGCGTACACGTGACGTTACGCATCTTGCGACAGTGAACGTGTGGGTGTGCTCTACAGATTTAATTTGCAAACTAAAACTGTTGTGTAAGTTAAATATGTGTTGCTGATCACAGCTTGAAAGTGGCGATAAGGTCTTCAAAAAGTCTGGAAAAAGGTATTGAAATTAACTTCAGGATTCCTGCATATACCCTGATGGGACTTAAAGGTGCTTTATGTAATAAATCTAAAGCAACTGGCCATAAAATCCTCCTAATATGTCACAGAGACTCAGGAATAATGTTTATATAACAAACTGAACTCACCAACAACAACAGTACAGACAAAATATTTGCAATGAAAAAAATATTTTGCAGACTGCAAATCATGTTTATGTTTTGAAATCATGTTTTGACATGTGGCGCCACCTACCGCCGTCTACCAATCATTGCAGTCAGTAGAGTCTCAGCTGCCGAGCAACCACAGGTTGCCAGTTACATCAGAAAACGAAACCTCTGTATTTTTGAATTTGAATGTAGTAACCGTTTTTTGCCACATTCTTACATATGGCACCTTTAAGGCTGAGAATGTCTTAAACCTCCCTTTCTCATGACACCATCAGGTGTGTTTTGCCCTGAAGGCTTTCTTGTCCAACTGTCACACTGTGGAACAGATTATTTATCGCCAGCACAGAAGCATGTAAACCTCATTGGCATGAAGATGAGCAGCATCAGCATGGTGACATTACCACCTGTCAACACTGTCATTGTTTGGATCATTGAATCATTACCTCTTTGATCTGTTATGACAGCACTGCAGTAAAACCTGTCATATCACTGCATGAAAACCCAGATAAACCCAGCCATATATGGCTAAGCTTTAAATCATATAGCAGAAACCAGCTCACCTCTTCAACCTGGAATGCCACGGAGTGGACAGTTATACATCATTCTGCGCAGCACACCTGCTCCACTGCTCGTTAACACAAATATTCAATCAGCCAGTCACATCAAAGCAACCGTTGACCTGCTCAACTTCCAAGAATGGGGAAGATGGTGAATTAATTGATTTTAAACATGGCATGGTGATCATTGCCAGATCTTTTTATGCACAACCATCTCTACGGTTTACAGAGAATGGTCCAAGATTGTACAGGGAAGAAATATCCCTTAAGCAGCAGAACACCTAGCTTTGATGCAGGTGGGTGACAGTAGCAGAAGACCACACTGGGTCTCACCTCTGACAGCAAAGAACAAGAAACTGAGGCGACCATTACTTTACAATTACGATAGGATTGGCTCCAGCCCCCCGTGATCCTCATGTGGAAGACAAATTAATGAAAATGTCATAGTTTAGAATGTCTTCCAAAATTTGATATATAAAAAAAAAAGTCAGACTTCATTATGTCATCCAAAATTTGACAAAAAAAAGTCATAGGTTTGTGTCGTCCAACATTTTACAAAAAAAGTAAAAAAAATAAAATTTACTTCAGAAGGTCGTCAAAAAATTGACAAAAAAAGTACAATAGTATGACTTTTTTGTCAACGTTGGACAATTTTTTTTCAAAATATGTTTCAAATTGTGGACGACATAGTATAGTATGTCGTTTTTGTCAAGTTTTGGACCAAATTTTTTTTCAAAAAAAACTACCGATTTTGGACGACGTAGTATAGCATGACGTGCTACATAGTATAGTATGACGTTTTTGTCAAGTTTTGGACCAAAAAATGTTTTTCAAAAAAATTGTCAAATTTTGGACCAAATGTTTTTTTTCAAAAAGTGGTCACATTTTGGACGACATAGTGTAGTATGGCGTACTGCATAGTATAGTATGACGTTTTTGTCAAGTTTTGGACCAAAAAATGTTTTTCAAAAAAATTGTCAGATTTTGGACGACAGTATATCGTTTTTATCAAATTTTGGACCAAATGTTTTTTTTCAAAAAGTGGTCACATTTTGGACGACATAGTATAGTATGACGTACTATATAGTATAGTACATGGGTGTCAAACTCTGGCCCGCGGGCCAAATTTGGCCCGCCGTGTAATTTAATTTGGCCCTTGAGGCAATATCAAATTAACATTAGAGCTGGCCCGCCGGTATTATACAGGGGCACAGTCGCTGCCTCAGCTCCGCACCCAAGCTGCTCAATTGCTCTCCATGTTCCGCAGCACTTATCTATGTGAGCAACTTTTCTCCTCAATGAAGATGACAAAAACGTCTCACAGGATACGTCTGACTGATGAACACCTTCGTTCGATAATGAAGGTTGCCTCAGCTCAAAGCCTGAACCCCGACATTAATGAACTAGCATCCAAGAAAAGATGCCAGGTATCTGTCTTGGGCACATCAGATTAGATCACTGTGTCGCCAACTGAGCAGTAAAAAGGCCTGAATGGTTGATTTATTCATTGTTATTTTATTTTCAAATTTATTAGCTTGTGGAAAAAGTTAATGTTGATATTTACCTCAGAAGGCTGCAAATAGAAAAGAGGCATTCAATTTTTAATTTAATATGCCATTGATGTTTTTTCGTTTGTTTTTTGAAAGTTGATTTTGCACTATTAGGTTATATAAGCGTTGCTTGTTCCATATTCAGTGTTAAAGCAAATCAGTGTAGCAAACTGAGCAATAATTAACATTTTATTCATGCACTTTCTCTTGCTACTTCAAGGCTTGAATGTTTGATTCATTCATTATTGTTATTTTATTTTCAAATTTATTATTAGCCTGTGGAAAAAGTTTATTTTGATATTTAACTCAGAAGGCTGCAAATAGAAAAGAGGCACTACATTTTTATCCATCCATTATCTACCGCTTATCCTGTATTTAGGGTGCATTCAATTTTTATTTAAATTTTATTTGATATGCCATTGATATTTTTTAATTATTATTATTATTATTTGAAACTCGATTTTTCAATGTCACTATAAAGTTATATAACCCTTGCTTGTTCAATATTCAATGCAAAACTTGTTTGGGTCCCTATTAAAAGGTTAATTTGTTCAACCTTGGCCCGCGGCTTTGTTCAGTTTTAAATTTTGGCCCACTCTGTATTTGAGTTTGACACCCTTGGTATAGTATGTCATTTTTGTCAAATTTTGGACCAAATCTTTTTTTTTTTTTTTTTTTAATTGTCACATTTTGGACGACATAGTATAGTATGACGTTTTTGTCAAATTTGGGACCAAATTTCTTTTTTTTTAAAAATGGTCAGATTTTGGACGAAAAAGTGTAGTATGACATTGAGGTCGACGACATAGTATAGTATGACGTTTTTTCACATTTTGGGCAAAAAAAAAAAATTCAAAGAAAATTACCGATTTTTGGACGACATAGTATAGTATGCCGTTTTTGTCAGATTTTGGACAAACAAAACTTTTTTCAAAAAAATTGTCAGATTTTGGACGACATAGTATATAGTATATCGTTTTTGTCAAATTTTGGACCAAATTTTTTTTTTCAAAAAATTGTCACATTTTGGACGACATAGTATAGTATGACGTACTGCATAGTATAGTATGAAGTTTTTGTCAAGTTTTGGACCAATTAAATGTTTTTCAAAAAAATTGTCAGATTTTGGATGACATAGTATGTCGTTTTTGTCAAATTTTGGACCAATTCTTTTTTTTCAAAAAATTGTCACATTTTGGACGACATAGTATAGTATGACGTACTGCATAGTATAGCATGAAGTTTTTGTCAAGTTTTGGACCAAAAATATGTTTTTCAAAAAAAAATCAGATTTTGGAAGACATAGTATAGCATGACGTTTTTGTCAAATTTGGGACCAAATTTAATTTTTTTTAAAAATGGTCCGATTTTGGACGAAATAGTATGTCGTTTTTGTCAAATTTTTGACCTTTTTTTTTTCAAAAAATGGTCACATTTTTGGACAACATTGTATAGTATGACATACTACATAGTATAGTATGACGTTTTTGTCAAGTTTTGGACCAAAAAATGTTTTTCAAAAAAATTGTCAGATTTTGGACGACAGTATATCGTTTTTGTCAAATTTTGGACCAAATGTTTTTTTTCAAAAAGTGGTCACATTTTGGACGACATAGTATAGTATGACGTACTGCATAGTATAGTGTGACGTTTTTGTCAAGTTTTGGACCAAAAATATGTTTTTCAAAAAAATTGTCAGATTTTGGACGACAAAGTATAGTATGTCGCTTTTGTCAAATTTTGGACCACATTTTTTTTTCAAAAAATTGTCACATTTTGGACGACATAGTATAGTATGACGTTTTTGTCAAATTTTGGACCAAAATGTTTTTTTCTCAAAAAAAAACGTCAAATGTTGGACGACATAGTATTGTATGACATTTTTGTCAAATTTTTGAACAAACAACGAACTGGTGTTTGACAGAGATGGGACATGGAACACACGATCCTTTGCAAGCATCCTAACCATTAGGCCAATTTGAACCCCATAGTAGTCAGATTCTGGACATCATATAGTATGCTGTCATACAAAATTTGAATTTTTTTTTGAAAACTAATACTAACTAACTCATACTTTACTAGGTATAATTGAAAATAAAAATTACAAATTTCAACCAGAATATGAAAGCAATTTAAAATTAATTAATATTTGATATGTATTGAAAGGAGTGATTTAAAACTTAAAAAAATTAAAAATTAAAAAGCACACACACATAAAAGTCTGTACAACAGCTGCAGTCAGACATATATGAAAGAGTTTTATTATATGAAAACTTGCACAGGATTTGTAATCCAGAGTAATAATACTGGACAGTTATGGCATAGATACAGAGAGCGAAAAAAAAACAAAAAAAAAACGAGTTGGACAACGAGAAGGACGTTTGCATAGACGTCCCCTACAGCTGGTGCAACTGCAGTGTAGGGGACACAGAGAGAGGACTTTTAAAGGGGAGGCGCCAAGTAAACAATATTTATTTCTATATGCGTGAAGATCTTTCACGCTAAAAGTCCATCATCAGTCGTGTTTTCTTCTGTTACAACAGGATCTGCACCTGATAAATAAAAGTAATTATATACAAAAAGAGAAACGATGAGACGTTGCTACGTTATGTAGAGATGAAGCCATGCAGTCGTCCAAGCCGCTTCGGGGCTGATCCAGAATCCAGATCCACCTGTTGTTGATGAAAGTCAGATAATGAGGAGCTGGTCCTGGTCGTGCAGCTCAATGTGAGGTGTGAAATCTGAGCCGACGCAAACATATGGCACTTTTCCACAACACAGTTCCAGCATGACTCGACTCAGCTCGGCACAGCACCGCTGTAAAATCTCGTAAAAACAGAACCCGAAAAAAAATCTTGTAAAAACAGACCCCGAAAAAATCTCGTAAAACCAGTCCCCGAAAAGAAAATCTCTTAAACACAGAGCCCCCAAAAATTTTCGTTAAAACAGACCCCGAAAAAAATCTTGAAAGTAAAATCTTGTAAAAACAGAACCCGAAAAAAAATCTTGCAAAAACAGACCCCGAAAAAATCTCGTAAGACTAGACCCCGAAAAAAAATCTCTTCAATACAGATCCCCAAAAAATTTAGTTAAAACAGACCCCGAAAAAAATCTTGAAAGAAAAATCTTGTGAAAACAGACCCGAAAAAAATATCTCGAAATAAATCTTGTCATATCAGACCTCGAAAAATATCTAAAAAAGAAATATTGTAAAAAAAGACCCTGAAAAAAAATCTTGTAAAAAATAAAGAGACCCCGACAAAGATCTTGTAAAAACAGATCCGGGGAAAAAAATCTCGTAAGACCCCGAAAAAAAAATCTAAAAGAAAAAATCTTGTAAAACCAGACCCCCAAAAAAAATCTCTTAAACACAGATCCACCAAAAAATGTTGAAATGAAAAAGAAAAATCTCGTAGAAACAGTCCCCGAAATATATCTAGTAAAATCAGACAAAAAAAAATCTAAAAGAAAAAATCTTGTAAAAACAGACCCTGAAAAAAATCTTGTAAAACCCCGAAAAAGATCTTGTAAAACCCCGAAAAAGATCTTGTAAAAACAGCCCCCGAAAAGAATCTTGTCAAATCAGACCTCGAAAAAAAATCTAAAATAATTCTGAAAAACAAAGTGGTATTTCAGTTCAGTGACTGTGCTCCAGTCATGCAGAACGATGCAGAATGAACAATTCTGTGAACAAATCTCTGTAACAAACTGATTCTAATGATTCAGTCGAGCCGTGCCAGAACTGTAAAGTGGAAAAGCCCCAAAAAGGAAGTGCTTTACTAGTTTTTCTGTGATAGCCCTTTGTTTTATTACACGTGTCCAGTTAAAGTGAAAACACCTCCTTCATTTAAGGAGAAATCCAGCCTCCTCCGGCTCTGGAGCCTGTTTGAAGATAGATTTTAAAGCCCTTTAAAGGAACATTAAAAGACCTTTTGTTTGGACACTTTCACAGTCTGCGACAAAGACCTCGGTCCTGATCGTGTCAACGTCTTTCAATCCCTTTAAACTCATTTCATGAGTCGTGGTCAGAGCCAGACGAGTAGATTCTCCTCTTCTTCTTCTTCTTCGAGTTTGTAAAGTAGTGTTCAGTCAGTCTTCTACTTCCTGAAACAGTCGAGGAACTACAGATCTACAAATTGCAACATTAAAGGCACATACATGATATTTTTTTTTCATTTGATTTTTTTTTTTGCTCCCGTTTTCCTTTCAGGAATCAAAGTTTTTGTTTAACCTGAGTTTTCTTCTCCCTTTTATCCTGTTGGGTTGTTGTTATACTTACTCAAGCCTGAAACACAGGAAGAGCAAACTGGATGAGCTCATTTTAGATTTTAGATGCTGAAATTCTGTGATAAAGAATAAGATGCATTTAAAAATCTGAATTATATTGACTTTGGGTCAAGTCTAAGGCGAAAACTTCCTTCTGTCAAATGTCAAATTATCATGTTTATAGTTTATTTGTGCAAAAATGATCATTAAGGTTTAAAATTCAAACTCATATAAGTTTCCCTTTTTCAGAAATCAACACATTTTTGTTTCTAAAAATAAAAACATACATTTCCGTTTGTCTGCGGTCGACTCTTCATGTGTTTCAGGCTGAAGTTGTGATTGTTTTGTAGCTTAAGTTTTGGATCCATGAGGTGCTTCTTGTTTGTCACTTCCTGTTTTATTGTGAAAGGATTGCAGTCTTTTTCCTCCACTCAGTCATCAGTGGATTTCTCTTCTTATTGTTGTAGTTGTCACGGCACAGCAGCAGCAGCAGCACTGATGCAGGAGACTCATTTCCAGGCAACTTTTGATTTGGCGAGTTTATCGCTCTCCGGTGGCGAGGAGGATTAACTGCGCTTTGCTGCCACCTGCTGCCTCAGCTTCTCCCGCCGCTTCTTCTCCACCAGCCTGGAAAATAAAGGATGGGGAGAAAAACGTGTTTCAATTCTTTCTTAAAACCAACACTTGAGGTGTGTTTTATTGTGTGTTTTGAGATGATAAAATATATTAATTTATGAATATATTATAATAATTAATTATAATTTAACGCGTTAGCGCCATTAGCAGCGTCAACGTTAACGCTGCTCTTTTCCTTTGATAAACAGAGCGCTCCAGTTCGACTGTAGGCGCGAAAGGGGCTAAAGCAGCTAACGCAGCTAACAGAGCTAACTGGTAAACGGTGCCTGGACTCCGGTGCCGCGGCATGTAAACATGACGCTAGGTATTTGTAGCGCTGCTCTTTTTGTTGAAAAAACAGACTGCTCCAGTTCGACTGTAGGCAAGCTAACAGAGCTAACAGAGCTAACTGGTAAACGGAGCCTGGACTCCAGCGCCGTGGTACGTAAACAAGACGTCACACACGTCTTTTTCCGGTCAGTCAGTGCATTAATGTTGCCGCCGCTAACCGCCGTTAACGTGCCCAGCACTAAAAATAATGAATTACTGTCATTTAAATATCAATTAAATTCCCTTTCAATGTCACTTTGACATTGACACGTATCCAAAATCATCTTAAACATAGAATTAGTAGTAAAATATAGCTTTTATTTGTCTAAAATTATAACAAATTTGAGTTCTTTTTAGTAAAAAGGTGAATTGGTTTGATAATTAACCTTCAACTATATGCATAATCAGGCAGAAATATCCACAGATTTGAGATATCTGTGATATAAAACGGCAAATATTTGAGAAGCTGGAATCAGTAAAAAAAAATTCTGTATCGAATCACTGCAGATAAAGACAGGTGGTATTTAAATCTGAATTGTGTCTTTTTCCCCCCTTCACTCACCTGCGGTTTCGAGCCTCCACCAGTTCGCTCAGCTGGTCCTGAGCCGCTCTCAGCTCCTCCAGACTCTGCTGGTAGCTGAGGTCGGCCGAGCCCGACCTCTCCAGCAGCGACACCTGCGTGGACAGCTCGCTGGTCCGATCCCGCAGCAGCTGGATGGACGTGTACAGGTTCTCGTCGTCTTCCTCCTGTGAGCGGCACAGACACATAGTTTTTGGTCAATTTAAAGTGTGTGAAAAATATCAGATTTGCCGCATTTTTGATTCTAATAGTTTGACTTGGTTAATAACAGTATTTATTAGTCGCTAAATACACCATATTTTAGATATTTCCTTTCCTAAATGTTAGAGATTAACAGGTGGATTTTTTTTCAGGTTTTCAGGGTCTGTTTTTACGCAATTTTTTCGGGGGCTGTTTGAATAAGATTTTTTTTCAGCGGCCGTTTGTACGAGATTTTTTTCGGGGGTCTGTTTTGACAAGATTTGTTTTAGTTTGACTCAGTTAATTACAGTATTTATTGACTTCCATTAAATCATGTTTGGATCTGATTTCAAATTATTAATATGTAGGGTCGTTAGAAACCTTTGCGTTGACGATCTCGATGTGGACGAGCAGCGACGACAGCTCCATCTCCTCGCTGTAGCTGTTCCTCAGAGGGACGCTCCTGTAGCCTGTGAACACACTGCATCATTAAAACTCCCATTTATTCACTCATTCAGTCACTGAACACACAGTCAAGTCGGTGCTAATGGACGCTCACCCGTTCGGAGCAGGCGAACAGGATATGTGGCCTGAGCCAGGAAGTTGGGATCACTGAACATGTCCTCCTCGTAGACGGTGAAGCGCAGGAAGGAGAAGGTGGGATTGTGGATGTCGAACACAAACTGCTTCTGCACCCACACGGGATTCAGGCCGTTATCAGCTGAGGAGGGTCAAGAAGAGGGAAAAAAGGATGTTAGTGGCACTCCCACATGAGTGCAACCAGCAGGGGGCAGCGTTGTAGCTGCCGGCTTACCGACGACGTCCGTCTTGCACTTGCAGCTGTCGTAATCGGCGCCGCAGATCTCCACCTCCACGAAGGGGCAGACGATGCTGCGGCCGTTTTTGGGCAGATGGCGAGCGCCGAGCACCTGGGAGACAACAAAGAAAAGACTGCGGTGAGGTCACGTGACGTCGGCCTGTTTCTCTCTCAGGTTGTGAGATTCTTGGGTTGATGTCATTTTCAGGTTTTTGTCCAGCTGATCCAAATTTGACCAACACGTGGTCGATAAAATGTTAGAAAATGTTGGATCAATGTTTTTCAAACCTGGAAATGATGACGTTTGTTTTGTCCACAAACCAAAAATGATTCAGTTTGACTGATTTCTTTGCTATATTGGTATATATCTCCTGTAAAAGAGATTTTAATATCAATGAGACTAACCTGGATAAATAAAGGATAAATAAAAAATATGGAGCTGAAAAAAACAAAAATAGCTGACGATTAATTTAATAATCGATTAATAACCGATGAATCAAGCAATTGTTTCAGCCCTGACTGGTTTTAACTTTAATTTATGGAGTTATTTCACATATTTAAGTCTCAAACTTCTATTCTTCTTCGTTTTAAAAATGTCCTCATGTCAAAATCAAGCTTCTCTCGCTATGTTCCCTGCTCTTGGAAATAACCTTCAGTCATAACTCAAACTCAAAATCCTACCACTAATGGCTCTAAAGGAGCTAAAGGAGCTAAAGCAGCTAACGCAGCTAACGCAGCTAACTGATTTTTTATGCCCGATTTGAGTGCCTGGACTCCACACGTCACACGTGTCTTTTTTTTCCGGACAGTCGCCATGGAAACACGTCTTGCGTTAGCGTGTATTAACGTTGACGCCGTTAACAGCCGTTAATGCGCTAACGTGCCCAGCAGTATTTCATGAATTGATAAATTAATTCTAATTATTGCTTTTGCTCTATAAACTGTACCGATTGTTGTGAACATGATTATCCATTTGCATGAGCGACGCTGCCAACTGACTCTGTCATAGCTGACGTCCCAGTGTCAAAAAGGTTCAAGAAACAAATTGTTTTATCTGGGTCCGACCTGCAGCTGGATCGTAATCGGCTCCAAGCGCAGGGTGTCTTTGTCGAACGGGTCGAAGGCGTCCTCCCTCATGATGTCGGGCTGGGGGACGTAACCGCTGCCTCCTCCGAGCATGAACAAGGCCTGGTTCAGCTGCATGGGTTTATCTGCACACAAGGAGGCAGACGTGAGACGCCTGATTTGGAGACGCTGCCATTTCCACAAACAATTTCCAGCTTCTTTTGGTGTGAGATTCCTAAAAAAAAAAGAGAGTCTGGTTTACGACCCTAAAGTGAGACACTGACACTGACCTGGGGTCTGAAAGTTGAGCGCGACCAGCTGGGAGCCGCAGATCCACATGGGCAGCGGGTCGTAGTTGGACGAGTCCAGCCTCTGTCCGCGGGGGTAAACCCTGGAGAGCTGGCGGCGGTTGTACTGCAAGAAGCGCTTCCCTCTGGTGCGCGTGGCAAACTTCTCCGCCTTGGTCTCTGGGAAGGACGACATGTCCCGGTAAAACGCCCGCTCTGTCCCGATCTCTGCCGGACAGATTTAAGAGAAAGTGAATGAGCCTAAAGAGAAAGAAAGAAAGAAAGAAACAAGGGAAGTGAAAGTGAAGGAAGAGTGTTTACTGTCTTCGTTGAAGGGGACGGGTCTGCAGTAAACCACCAGCTCGGACAACTCCACCGCAATCTTTTTCCTCCTCTCCATCTGTTTCTCCTCCTGCATCTGTCACCGCCAAGACAACGCGATAATACTTAGAAAAGTCCTTATTTTTGGAGGAAAAGCACTTTTTTAAAATTAATATAACATTAAATGAATCAGAAATACACTCTACACATTGTTAATGTGGTAAACGACTATTGCTAGCTGCAAACGTCTGGTTTTTAATGGAATATGTACATAAGTTTGTGTGTGTGTCACACTGACCCGTGCGTCCGCGCTCTGCGTGGCCTCTCTGATCTTGCTGACCCAGATGTTCAGATCCTCCTGACTGTCGGCCGCCACGTCCAGCGTCTGCACCGGGTGAGAGGAGACGTGCTGCGAGTGGATGGTGAAGACAAAAGGTCGGGAGTTTTTGCCGTCTTTGTGGACAACTGGACGAAAGAAAACGAAAAGAAGAAGAGAAGTGTAAATAACAAAAATATGACTTTATTCTCATAAAATTCTCTTTTATCGAGTAAAATTGTGGATTTCTTCTCTTAAAATTGTGACTTTTATCTCATAAAATTATGACTTTTCATTATTACAATTTTATTCTTGGAAAATTCCCTTTTATCTTGTAAAATTGTGACTTTTATCTCGTAAAATTGTGACTTTATTCTCATAAAATAGTGACTATTCTCGCAAAACTGTGACGTTTTTCACATAAAATTGTGACTTAATTCTCTTTTAACTGTGACTTTTATCTCATAATATTATGACTTTTTTAATATTACAACTTTATTCTCTAATTTGCTAATTCAATTCCTCTGAGCCATTCTGCTGCTGTAAGTGAATTTCTCTGGTGTTTAAAGTCAGTTCTCGTCTTATTTGTGAAGCACTTTTCAGGGAAGTTTCAAAACAGTGGAGGTTACAATGCAGCCACCTTGTGGCAGAAAACGGTAACAACAGCAAAGCACTGATTTCAAGAGGAAAAGTGTAAATAGCCAAAAAAAAAAATCTGGACTCACCGACGTGGCAGGTGGGTACGTCGATGAAACCCTTGAGGAAATTACCCAGAGGGCTGTTCTCTGTGGACTGAGACAAAAGAAAACTCATGTTAAAACAGCGAGATAATCCCTCGTGTGAACGTGTGAACAAACACCCACCACTTCGTCCAGTTCTCTGGTGGGAGACGTGGGCACCTCCTCCACATAGTTGGCAGGAAACCACAGCTGCTTCTTCCCGCCGTAATCTCCTCGCCACCTGAAGCCAAATGAAAAGACGTTAAAGACGAGCTCATACTACGTCAGTAGATCCTCACACTCACACTCAGTCACTCACTCACCAGCCGCCCTCCTGCTTGTCCACGTTGAGGATCAGAGCCTGTTTGGGGAAACAGAGCTCGTCTTCCCTCTGAGCTCGATAGTCGTACAGAGCTTTGACCGTGCACTGAAACACAGCAGCGACCAGAGGGGAATATTACACTGTTATACATCACAATAGAATATACTATTCTGCTGTCAAACACGCCTTCCTGTTTGACCACAGACTTACAAAAGATCTCCATATATCAACGTGACCTCTAACCTTTAATTTCAGTGTGACCTTCAAGTTAAAATACATCAAATACGTGTGATTTTTCGTGGATGGTGAGTCCAGGTTTCACTCACGCGTGCTGTGGGCATCTTATTGGCCTCCACGTAGAAATGAGGAGTTCGGACTTCATACAGCGCTCCATAGTCGAGCTCCTGACAAACACACACACACAAAAAAACACACAATAATAATAAAAGACAAAGAAGAAGAAATGATTTGTCCTTCTAGTGCAGTCATATCTTCTTCTAATATGTTGTTTACTGTGCTGTTTCCTGTTTTATTTTGAAACTTACATTATCAATTTGTTACAGGTCGGCTTACTTCCTGTCATTGTTCAAGTTTAATTACGCTCCCGGCCTCGATTACATCACTCGTGTTGTTGTTTCGTAAACTCTGCATGTGCTGTGCTTCGTTTTCAATTTTAATGTCTGACATTTTGATTATTTACGGGCGAGAATAAGCCCCACATGTAAAAAATAAAATAAGACAGCATGAATTCAGAGGTTAAATACAGAATTCTGAGATTAAAGTTTGAATTCTGAGGGGGAAAAGTCTGAATTCTGAGATTAAATTCTGAATCCTGAGGAAAAATCTGAATTCTGAGATTAGTCAGAATCCTGAGGGGAAAAAGTCTGAATTCTGAGATTAAATTCAGAATTCTGATATTAAAGTTAGAATTCTGAGGAAAAAAAGTCAGAATTCTGAGATCAAAGTCAGAATCCTGAGGCGGAAAAGTTAGAATCCTGAGATTAAAGTCAGAATTCTGAGATTAAAGCCGGAATTCTGCGAAAAAAGTCAGAATTCTGAGATTGAATCTGACTTTGATCTCAAAACTAGTGCTGTTTTCTTACTTCTCTTCCATAACTATTAAACTATAAACAACACTAATAGTGTTTTTCATCACTGCTATAACAAAACTCCTGATCATAAACCTTGTGATGTGTTGCATGTGACTGACTGACTGACTGACTGACTGACTGACTGACTGACTTACTGACTGACTGACTGATTGACTGACTGATTGACTGACTGACCGTGGTGCCCATGCGGTCCAGCGTGTCCTCGTTGATGGGGTAGCGCAGCCTCATCTTGCGGTAGAGAGGATGTTTCTCGTAGTAGCTCACCAGATCCACCAGACTCTCAAACTCTGCCGAGCTGCCGAGCATGAAGAGACGTCCCTCCTGCTGGATACGGCAGTGTTTGATCTTACCCTCCGCCCTACACACACACACACACACACACATTCAGAAAATTTTCCAAATAAAACTGTATAATTTGGCTTTTCACTTGTTTTTACTTTTGTATTTGTCACGTCTGTGAACAGCACTTTGGCCAACTGTGTTGTCTTTAAAGTGCTTTATAAATAAAGTTGGATTGGATTGGATAATACATAGAAGATATGTTATGAGTACTCTGTTCATCATTGTCCCAACATAAGCAGATGGGAATTTAAATATCAATGCTCAGTGGTCAGAGCTGGAAAGGACACTTATTATTTCATGTAAATAAAAAATATATATATATTTTTTTATGTATAAAAACACCTAAAGACAAGATAAAAGCCAGATTAATAAAAATGGAGATGATTTTACCTGAAAGAGATGGCGTACGAGTTGTGCTCGCTTCGTTTCCGCACCAGAAAAGCTCCGTCTCTGGGAACCCGCATCAGCATGTGTTCAGCCTGAACCCGAGACAAACTGGAGTGATACCACCTGAGAAAGACACACAGACAGTATTTATTTCACTTTTTTACCTCACCACGACAGCCTCTTAACGATTCTCAGACAGAAATCGGGCTCACTCTCTGCTCTCGTGTGCGTTGGGCTGAGGCACCGGGTTTCCCAGCCTCATCTCAAACTCGTTGCAGCGCAGCGGCGTGTCTCTGTAGTGGCAGATGAGGCGGTAGAGGCTGTCGAACACCAGGTTGTCGGTCAGGTAGAAGCGGGTGGAGCCGGACTCTTGGCGTGAATGGATCCTGCAGTGTTGAACGCGTCCCGAGCGCCTGGATCAGAAAAAGAAATGAGTCATAGGCCCTGTCCCAAAACCTCCCCTAACCCTACAGCTCTGATGCAGGCTTAAAAAGAAGTGGAAGATGAAATTACCCATGATGCTTTGCGAATTCAGCGAGCCGGCTGATATTTTTCAACAAAGATGGCGGCCAAATCTGCCGAGGAACATTTCCGTTGGAATATATTTTCGCAAATACGCACGTTACAATGTCGAATTGTGTTGGAATATGTTGGTTTGATATACATCCAAAGGACCGTTGAGCTTTAAACACTAATGTCAGAAAATAAGTGACGCTCTACGAAAGCAGCTAGCCAACTAGCCGTTACGTTCACTACGCTAATTTGCATGTAGTGATGTCCCAATGCCACTTCCCTCAACGAGGGGAATTTACAGTTGAGGGCACTCAAAACCAAGGGGAAATATTAAGGGGGAGGTATTGGGAAGGAGTTTCCCGTTTTCTAGTGAAAAAAATGTCCAGTGTAATACTGTCACTGACCAGAAGGAGAGGGTGTAGTCGCCGACAAACGTCTCGCTCTCCCGGACCAGGAAGGTGCCGTCTTTGGCCCCGCCCTCACAATACTCCTGCAGCAGCTTCTCGGCCACCTGTCGGCCGTCTCGACCTCCGCCGAGCTTCCCGTGGAACCAGCGCTCGGCGCAGTGCTGCTCGTTGTTGTTGCACTCCTGACGAGTGAGGACACACACGCAAGCAATAATTGAAGAACAATAACAGTGAGATACCGAAGATGTTTCTCCTAGAAATGCTGTTAGACCAGATCAATCATGGTGTCCACACTGAGGTTTTTGGATCACATGTGATCTGTTTCGCTGTCTGGTCTCTCTTTTTGGCACAGGCTGCAGGCAAATACATTCATAAAATTCCCCCCAAAAAATTGTTTTTGTGTTATTAAAACCAATAAAACATTTCTATACATACTGGAAACTCAAATTCAAAAACAAGCATGGATGAAAGATCCAGGTGAGCCCACAGTGTGTTCAGCTTTAAAGGTGCATTCAATGACCCTTGTAAATTGATTTCACCTCTTCTGCAGTCCATTTAACACACTTTTAATAGGTGATGCTGCCACCTTGTGGTAAAAGTAAATGGGAGTTAAGCTTACAGTCACAAATCAGGGTTTCATGCACTTTAGAGTTCATTTTAGTTGATTTTATTTGTTTTTAAATCCTTAAATGGTCCCATTTTTACATTCGACCCAGTATGAGACGTTTTTTTTTTTTTTAGCTGTATTTTTTGTTTTTATTCTTTCTACAGTATTGTGTTGTTTTATTGTATATGTTACTGTTTGTTCTTAGCTCTATTAGGTCTCATGTTTTTATAATTTATTTGTTTTTATTCATCTCTATCTATCTAAGAGCATGATGAAACAACAGCTGAAACAAAGTGCGTACAGCACTGTTTCTAGATAGACATTATCATCATCATCATCATCGCGACGGTGACCACGGTGTCTCTACCTCTTTTCCCTCGTCGTCCTCCTCTTCGTCGGCCGTCTGGTAATGAGACGTCTCCTCTGAGTAGTAGATCTTATTCGTGGTCAGGACGAAATAATGTGGAGTCCATGTCTGTCAAACAGAAACACACTCCACACTTAATATCGTATATATATTTATATATATAACATATATATATATGAAGTCTACAAACTCACGTGGTCGATGGGGTCTTCGAGGTAAAGGATGCCGTTCTTCAGCGAGTTGCTGATGTCGTTCTCAGAGTAACTGGCCGACGTCACCTCCTCGTAGAGAGTTCCTTCCACCAGCTTTTTGTGCTGCGACACAACAAACGAAACAGTTCTAAACTAAACTAACCCAACACAATGAGACGCCAGCACAGGTTTAAGTCGACTATGAAGGCTCTACGTTATAAGGGCAACCAGAGCAGTAGTTAACAGGGACTTTGAGGTTCCATTTAGGAAAACCTCCTACAGCCATAGTGTACTATCTATTAAAGGTAGTGCACTATGGAATACAATACCACCAACTATAAGGGAATGTCCAACTCTGGCCAATTTCAAGAGCCATGTTAAAGCGTGGCTTAGAACTAACCAAACATGCACTCATTACTAAACATACTAATTCATTTTGGGGTTTCTGTGTTTGTTTTTTTTCCTTGCTGTTTTGTATAGCTCGTTTTATTATGTATAAATCTTGTACTTTTTATCCCAACATCAACCTGCCTAATATGGACTACAGATGGAAATTAGCCTCTGGGCTATAATCTGGCGCATTTACATGTACTTTTGTATATGTTCATTAATGTGCATTGTCCTGAAATAATAAATAAAAAAAATAAAAAAAATAAAAAATACTGTATATCTTCAAAAGATTAGATTTGAGCAGCAGTGGCAACCAAAGATCTACGTATGAAGCATTTAATGACACTCTGTACAGCAGGGCTTTCAAACTCAAATGTCCTGGGGGCCAATGTGCATCTATTGTGGTCAAGAGGGGGCCGGCCTCGAGAACAAAAAGTGGGGAAAAAAAACAACAGACGTTTATTTTAAATTACATAAATAATAGTGTGGACAACTGTCATTAAAATTCATACCAGGAGCCGTTTCGGCAACTGCCATTCGTGGTTTGGGCCCTAACATGTAATTGAATGTTGTATATGATACATTTAATAATGGGATAATAATGACCAAATGTCTTATTATTACTGTTATAAAAACATTGCTAGCAAACATATATTATATTCTATCACTTCGCTGTGCCTCAGCTACACACTGTGTTTAAAAGACGATGAGGTCGTGGGCCATGTTTTCATTATAACATGATATTAAGTGGGGGGGCCGCATGTAATCGATTGGGGGGCCGCATGTGGCCCCCGGGCCACCAGTTTGAGACCCCTGCTGTACAGTATATAAAATATACCAGCTGTAAGACATTATTAATCGAAACAGGAAGCTTCATTTTCCATGTTTTGATGTAGTTGATTTTATCCGTAGAATAGTGCACAAGGAGAGTAATTGCTCAAGCATTTTTTTTTTCTTTCTTGGCTGAATTTGGGGCACACGGGAACCTTCGTCTCTGTCGGTCGAGCAAATTTGCGACACTGTGCAATTTCAAGGAAAATCCTTTGCAAATAAGAGAGAGAAAGTAGAGCTCCAGGAAACTCTGACATGATATGAACTTTCATGGAGCAGCAAATGAACCCTCGTCCTCTCACACATTCACACAACTTCTGAAGACATTATAGCGTTCCCGTGTACCTTGATGAGGATCTTCCTGCGGAGCTGGTACGGCGACGGTAGCTCCTCGGTGTTGTTGTCGACCGGCTTGGTGAGCAGCAGATCTCCAAACACCTTCTTAAAGTGTGTGGCCATGTTCCTCTGCTGGACGACACTGCAGTGGTCCTCGATGGACAGAATCACAGGATACCTGCACAGAAGTGAAGAAGTAACCCCCGCGTTAGTAGCACTAATAGCAGCGATAATTCAGCAGATTTTTTTTGGAACTGACGCACTCACTCGGATGTGACGAAGGCGTGCTCTTTGATTGTGTGCAGCACGTCCAGGAATTTGATTTTGGAGGTAAGCGTGTGGCCGTGGTAGATGATCGGCAGGTCGTCCGGTCCATCCCAGCAGTCCACTAAGACCAGAGGACACAGTAACACACCTGACTGAGCCTTAGACCATGGAGACGAGAACGGCTCTCTTTTATTCTGAAAATCTCACATCCGTTTTCACTTTTACCCAAAGTGAATCACTGATACGTAATAAATCACAACTACGTAAGACGTAACGACACAAAAACACCACGTAATTTGATTTTTTAATCCAAAACCATCAGTTTTCCTACACATGTTACTCATATTATACAATAAAGGTAATCAATAACATAGTTTGAAATAGCTTTTCTTTCCCAGAGTTTATAAAATGTATCCGTTTTTATTAGGGCTGTTAAAAGTTAAAATGTTTAATCAGATTAATCACAGGGTCGCTGTGGATTAATCACGATTAATTACCATTCGTAAATATGCCAGAAAATTCAAATTTTCTCTGTATATTGTTGTAGGATCGGAAAGTTAAATATAGTATGTTAAAATATAAATGTAAAGAACATTAAAATACTGTAAACAACGAAAAATAAGTAAAAGTTAATTGGAAAAGTTGTACTCAAAAGTCAAAATTGAAGGGTTGAACCTCTCACGTTCAATGCAGCGGCAGCCCATCCTCAGACAGCGAGCGTAGGCTTCTAGAGACGATTCACTGGAAAACTGGTCACCGGTCAGGTAGCTGAGACGACGAGCACAGACACGAGTTCAACAGGACGTCATCAGTACAAGTCAACAATTCTGAGCTACGCTAGGTGCTAAGTCCTGTCAGTGGTCACAAATTAGCGTTCAGTTATAAGTAATAATACAGTTTTCAAAAATATCCGAACTTCTACGTGAAAAAACGCAACAGAATTCTGCACTAATGTGAAATTTCTGCTCATAAACTTGTTTTGATATCACATAACAACAAGAAGCAGCCATGAAAGGACACTCAATCATTATGAATCATCCAATAATGAGTTGAGTTTTTCAACAATAAAAACAGGTTTCAGCTTCTTAAATGTTGAAAAATCCGAAAATGCTGGATTTCTTTGCTCCATAAAACGAATACATCATTGAAAAATTAATGGGTTTTTTTGGTTTGAGGACAAAAAAGAACATTTGAGAACATCATCATAACGTAACGTTAGCAAGTTAATGCGCTAACGGCGTCAACGTTAACGTACATCAGCGCATGGCGTGTTTCCATTACGACTGACCTGGAAAAAGACGCGTCATGTTTACGTGCCGCGGTACCGGAGTCCAGTCACCGTTTACGAGTTAGCTACGTTAGCTCCTTTAGCGCCATAAGCGCCTACAGTCGAACTGGAGCGGTCTGTTTATTAAAGGAAAAGAGCAGTGCTACAAATAACCAGCGTACCTGTGTACTGCGTATGTGTGCCTCTGTTTTTAAAGTTTAGCGTTACTTTAGAGACTCATTTTTATCGAGAGTCACGCGTGTCTTTTTCTGGTCAGTCGTCATGGAAACGCGCCATGCATTCATGTGCGTGAATGCCGCCACCATTAACTACGATTAACCGCCGCTAACGTGTTAACGTGCCCAGCACTAATATACAGTACATATATACATCTTTATATATATAAAA
Source organism: Microchirus variegatus (assembly GCF_963457635.1). Lineage (NCBI taxonomy): Eukaryota > Metazoa > Chordata > Actinopteri > Pleuronectiformes > Soleidae > Microchirus > Microchirus variegatus. The sequence continues at coordinate 32,533,028 of NC_139805.1, read as the reverse complement.
TACATATGTTTTTATTTACATATTTCTATGATTAAACCTACGTGTTGTGTGAAGAGGAGATCCAGTACTGAGACAGAGGTCTTTTCATGTCGTCGTGAACGACAGGTGAAAGCCGAGGGTCACACATGGAATTCTCTTTAGAGAACAGAAAGGTCAGGAACTATAAAATAAAATAAAATAAAAACGATCAGACAGAGGTAAGAGAACAATATAAAGTAGAGTTTGTGAGTTGCTTCACCTCGTCCAGCTGCAGCATGGGCTCAGGCTGTGGTCCTCCTCTGATGTAGCCCATGAGAAACTCTCTGACACGACTCAGGTCTGACGCCCAGGACTCCTGAAGTCACACAAACAAGTGAGTTCAAAACCAGTCAGAAGTAGGTTTTTTTTGCTCTTGTGTTTGCTCCGTACCTTCTGGTCCATCTGCAGGAACTTCTGGAAGTCGTAGAGCGAGATCTGACAGAGCTCTGGTCGGTCAACGTTCCTACAATACACAACACACTGTGATGTAAGGATGTAAAAAAAAAAAAACGTTATAAAAACGTCCCATATGATGAGGAAAAGAGCCGAGGGGGAAAAAAAGTGGGGGAGGTGTGCATACGACGGAGTGGAGGCTGAGGAGGAGGAGGAGGAGGAGGTGAAGGTGAAGGTGAAGGTGAAGGTGAAGGTGAAGGTGAAGGTGCAGGGACTCACCGCAGAGGGAAGGAGAGCTCCAGCTGCTCAATAATCTGGGAACACAAACGGGGAAGGAACCGTGTGACGGACAGGTGGGAGGGAGCCAGGTGAAGCATAAACAGTTTCGGGCTCAACGTGTGATGCAAGTGGTGCAGAGGTGGAGACCGACAGTGCTGGTGAATCTACTCAAATAACGTTACTTTTAATTTTAAATTTGAACAAATTGCTGTGGGAATAATACACAACTCCTTCTATGGTCATTCTGGAGGGGAGTGTTGTACAAAAATGCATTTTTTTTAGTCTTCTTATGCGTTGTTAAAGGTGCCATATGTAAGAATGTGGCCAAAAACGGTTACTACATTCAAATTCAAAATACCTAGGTCTTTTAGGTTTCGTTTTCTGACGTAACTGGCAACCCGTGGTTGCTCGGCAGCTGAGACTGTATTGACTGCAATGATTGGTAGACGGCGGTAGGTGGCGCCACATGTCAAAACATGATTTCAAAACATAAACACGATTTGCAGTCTGCAAAATATTTTTTTTAATGCAAATATTTTGTCTGTACTGTTGTTGTTGGTGAGTTCAGTTTGTTATATGAACATTATTCCTGAGTCTCTGTGACATATTAGGAGGATTTTATGGCCAGTTGCTTTAGATTTATTACATAATGCACCTTTAAATCAAAGATGATAAATTATGATAAATGTTATATTATTTATTATTATCGCTCTTATTTAATTTAAGTAGCGATAATAGTAGTGATAATGGTGCATAGGTCACAACATAGACCGTTTTTGTTTTATTTTTGATAGTGCTGTCAAACGTTAACGGGGTCAAAGATAACGCATGTTAACGCACGACACGTTTCCGTGACGACAGACCGGAAAAAGACGCGCGTGAAGTCATGTTTACGTGACTCCCGGTTGTTAAAATTAGTCTCTAAAGTAACGCTAAACTTTAAAAACAGAGGCACACATACGCTGTTACGCTGGTTATTTGTTAGCGCTGCTCTTTTCCTTTAATAAACAGACCCCTCCAGTTCCACTGTAGGCGCGCTAACCGGCGCTAAAAGGAGCTAATGCAGCTAACGGAGCTAACTGGTAAACGGTGACTGGACTCCGGTGTCGGGGCACGTAGACATGACGTCATTCGTATCTTTTTGCGGTCAGTCGTCATGGAAACGTGTCATTCGTTAACGCGCGTTAACCTTTTGCGCAGCACTAATTTTTGTTCATAAAAACGAACTTTGAGCTGTGACCTATTTCCAATTTCATCACTTTGCCTACAAGTTGCACTGGGAAAAAAAGGATATAAGACACTCAATATTACATATTCTTATTGCTTCTTTATATACGTTTTACATCGTAATAGAAAAAAGCAGCCTGGATGCTCTGTTTTGGATTATTTCCATTGGATTAAATGAAGGGATTACAGCAGTGAGTTGTTGTTAATAGGGATACGTGTAAAAGAAATACAAGTAATGGTACTTGTATTTTTGTCCCCTCCCTTGTGTTTAAATTACTTTATTCCTAAGTAATTTATTTGAGTACGTCATTCACCTGTGTGTGCTCATCTGTAAGTGTGTGTGTGTGCGTGTGTGTGTGCGTGTGTGTGTGCGTGTGTGTGTGTGTGTGACACTCACGCTCTTCTGTGCGTCAAACATCAGCGTCCTGTAGAGCTGTGCAAAGTTGGGGTAGGACAGATCACTCCTGGCCTCCACTTCCTGTCAGTGTGACACCACAGTCAGAAGAGGTGGAGACAAAATAATAACACCAATAATAATATTAATATATAATAATCCACTCTCGCCTGCAGCTTGTCTTTGAGAAACCGCATGTTGGGGACTCTGTAGTTGATCTGAGGCAGCAGAGCTTTCACCTCCTTCACTGTGACGCTGGACAAGGAAAATAAAGACAGGAGAGCATGAGACAAACTGAAGTACAGTCTGAATGAGTCTGAATGCACTCGAGCAGAGTAGATAATTAAATGAGTATATGTCATAAATAACACGGTGATCTTTGAAAAACAGGAGATGGCGCCGTATGTGTGGTTTTTCTATTCTGTTCAATAGATTTCAGTGATAAGGCAAAGAAAAAAAAACTGAATTAAACACAGAAAGTAAAGAAATTAAAGGAAAGTAGTGAACTCAGTGTGAAGTCAACATATATATATATATATATATATATATATATATATATATATATATATATATATATATATATATATATACACATATATATATATGTATATTTATATATACATATATACATATATATATGTACATTTATATATACATATCATATATATATATATATGTATATATATATATACATATAAGTAAGTATACATAAGTATTTGCAAAGGAGCGACTACTCAAACTCTTCTAAAAACACTTTGGAATGAGATAGCAGTGAAATGGCAACCCCTAGTGGCCAAAATTAGTAGTACAAAAACAAACACAAACATATTCTGAGCAAAAGAAAAAATAGGTTTTCCTTTACATAACGCCCTGAAACGCTTGTTCATTTCATTTCTTTTTCATCTTTAGTTTTAGTGGAAGAAGATTTTTTTTTTTATATGTTTATTATATATTATAATATGTGTTTATTATAAAGTTTAAAGCAACCGTCACTGATATGTTTTATTTAACTTTATATTCTATCAGCTAGCGCAAGACACTGAAGAAAGCGAAATGTTCACGTGGAAAGTTTTTTGTTTTTTTTTAAATGTATTTTTTGGGCCTTTTTTGCCTTTAATGATAGCATAGTATAGAGAGACAGGAAACGGGAGGCAGAGAGATGGGGAATGACACGCAGAAAAGACCGCTAGGTGCGGGATACGAACCAGGGTCACCTGCAGCAAGGACTACAGCCTCAGCATATGGGGCAGGTGCTCTACCAACTGAGCCACCTAACTTCTACCTAATTTTTCCTCATTCGTTTGAGTAGCGCCACCGCAAGGAGAAATGAGGTAGCGACACCCAGTGAGGCATCAGGCATTAAAGGTGCCATATGTAAGAATGTGGCCAAAAACGGTTACTACATTCAAATTAAAAATACAGAGGTCTTTTAGGTTTCGTTTTCTGACGTAACTGGCAACCCGTGGTTTCTCGGCAGCTGAGACTCTACTGACTGCAATGATTGGTAGAAGGCAGTAGGTGGCGCCACATGCCAAAACATGATTTCAAAACATAAACATGATTTGCAGTCTGCAAAATGTTTTTTTTAATCCAAATATTTTGTCTGTACTGTTGTTGTTGGTGAGTTCGATTTGTTATATGAACATTATTCCTGAGTCTCTGTGACATATTAGGAGGATTTTACGGCCAGTTGCTTTAGATTTATTACATAATGCATCTTTAAACTGAGTTTAACCTCACTCAGTTTAAACTTCCATGTGTTGAGTGGCTGCTCGGAAGCTTTCACTCAGGCTTCATGATTCAGCAGAAGGACTTTGTCCTGAATTCAGTGTCGAGTCGGCAAAAATGTGGAGCGAGAAGAAACATTTTAACCTCAGGAAAGTAAGCCCTTACAAAGCTAAGTGGTCCTTACATCTATAAGCTGTCACAGTAGATTCTGTTCACTTCCTAATGTCTTTACCACTATGTCTTTTTTTTTCTTTCTAGCACAAACAGCACATGGACAATCGCTTCAGCTGATTAAGAAAACACACACACACACACACACAACCAGGACGGGTCGGTAACGACAGGAGAAATCAGAGTTGATGCTCGGGAAGTATTGAGGAGCATTTGGGGTCAACGACCGATTGTTGTCTCTGCCAGGTCTGATTTGTCTCCGACGACTGCCACTATTGCTATTTTCACAAGAGACAGGAAGTTGCCCTGTCCAGCCCACCGCATCACTTCCTGCTCCTTATCGGACGGCGGCAGGCTGTTTGTCCTGGAGCAGCTTCCACCCAAACAGAAGCCTGGAGAGAAAAAACCCGTCCTGATAGATGTGTCCAGGGCTGCGTGGACGACCGGAAGTTAAGGGTCGGACCCCCTGACACGGGAGCGTGACGAGCTCTTTGAAACACATCTGGATCTGGTTTCACCTTTGCTTCCCACCCGCTGTGACACAACCACCAATGAGCATAATTTACGCGCGGCGGTAAACGGCTATGACGGGGTGTTGATGGGGGTTTTTGTTGGCGACTCACTCACTCACTCACTCACCTGCCCTCGTGGCTCCGGTCCATGATGTCAAACTGTTTCCTCAACCACCTACAGAGAGAAAGAGAAGAAACAACAAACTTGATTTACAATTTTACATCGAATTCATTATAATTTCACACATAAATAAAGACAAATTGGCTTTCGTTTAAAGGTGCCATATGTAAGAATGTGGCCAAAAGCGGTTACTACATTCAAATTCAAAATATCTTTTAGGTTTCATTTTTTGACGTAACTGGCAACCCGTGGTTGCTCGGCAGCTGAGACTCTACTGACTGCAATGATTGCTTGAAGGCGGTAGGTGGCGCCACATGCAAAAACATGATTTGCAGTCTGTAAAATATTTTTTTTAATGCAAATATTTTGTCTGTACTGTTGTTGTTGATGAGTTCAGTTTGTTATATGAACATTATTCCTGAGTCTCTATGACATATTAGGAGGATTTTATAGCCAGTTGCTTTAGATTTATTACATAATGCACCTCAAAAATATGTATTTTCCTAAATCATTAATCCAGGTTGTACAGTGTCAGAGGTTATGGTTGTGAATGGAAATCTCTTCTGTGTTTTTCCTTCACTCTGAATTTGCATTTCATTTCTTTTCATGAATAATAATAATATTATGTCCCTGGGTTTCAGATTTGTTTCCAAGAAACCACGTGCTGAGCCTTTATTTTGGTGCGTTTTCTTGCTTGAGTCGAGTTAATCTTTTCATATAAGGTAAAAAATAAATATACTTACATTTTCTTGAGAAATTTTACCATCACCTGATCGTATGAATTGATGAACTTATTGTATTTTCATCAGGAGCAGGGTCATTTTATCAGAGGCAGCCATTTTGGACCGCTGTGTATTGACATTAGCTTACAATGGACTAGCTAAACAACGGCTAACTGATGGCTGTCAGAAATGTTGTGTAATTGTACACACTATACCTTTGACTCAAGCACGACGATGACCTGGATGAACGAGAACCTTCACAGATTTAGTTTTGAATGACAAACACATTTAAAACAGTTCATTTCGCCCCCAACAGCATGCTAGCACCTGCAGCTACAGCTAAAGCTAGAGTGTTAGTTGAGTTAAAAGTTCTTTACTTTTAACTTTTCAAAAATAAAACAAAACGGCCACCTATTATTAATTGATAATCACAGTTGAGCCAAACGTGAAAAGAATTTAGCTGCAGATTACACAATTATAGTCTCTACATTTAATAAAATAGTCTTTGTTTTTTTCACTGTGCAGACTATCGAATAGCCTCTCCACTTTTAAATCCCAACTTAAAACGTACCTGTTCACTTTGGCCTTTGGCGGATTTTAGTTGCTTTTATCCGTTGTCCTTATCTGCTTTATTGATTTTATTGCTTTTATTGTTTTAACTATTTTACTGTAAAGCACTTTGGTATGCCACTGGCTGTTTTAAATGTGCTATATAAATAAAGTTGACATTGACATTGACATTTCCAACAGCTGTTACCATCGCTAACTAGGATGTGTTCTAGGATGTTTCTTAAAGCAAATACGTTTGGAAGTTCTTCTCATTAATTAATTAATCCATTAATTAACTGTAAATAACTAAAAAGGAATAGAATGTTATATTTCACTCAGAATAAAAATGACTGTCATAATCTCTGGTGCTAATGTTTATGTTGAGTGCTAGATTAACATATCTTGCTAATTTACTTGAATGGCCAGGTTTTTTGTGTTAAAGTCAATATCTTTGATTTGTAAACAACGAAAACACTTGAGAATGTTGTTATTTTAGTCATTTTTTCCACAATTTGTTGGATTTATGGGTAAAAGAACGCTTAGTTAATTCCAAAAAACAATCAAGAAATGGACTGGTAATGAAAATAATTGGTAGTTTCCGCCCTATTTACTGGGTCCAAAAGTGCTTTCGTCCCTATTTACAAGAAAACTGACATGTCTTTAGTTTGCAGCTGATTAATTCACTCCCAAAACAGTTTACACAACAATCGAGAACAGACAAATTTAGCATTTCCATTTCCGCTGACACCCTGTCTCATCCTCACAGCCTCGCTCTGTTTCTCTTCAGTCGAGCGGTGCCTCCGCACATTTCATCAGGAGCAAACATCCTCATCCCAGAACAAATATTTGTCCTCCCCTCTGACCGGCAGCCTGCTCTCCAGCTCAGGCTGGTTCCTTCGTTTTTATGCCACCAGGTAAAACACACAAATAAAACGCCTCAATTATGATCGTCAATATCATACATTTCTGTTTCCGTAATTGTATTTTTAGGCTTAGTTTTTAAATGCTACCAGTCCATGACCATGCAGGACTGCTCTGTTCTGATGTTTACTGTTGCAGGAACAATGGAAAACAGCTCTATGTTTAGAAAGCTACAAATCTAAGTTAATAAATTAATAAAATTAATAAAACTTCCAAATTCAGGGTGGTAAGTAGATACTATAAACACAGAATGACATAATAATGACTTTAACAATGACCTACTTTTTGCTAGAACTGTCACAATATTACGACTTTATTCTCAAAATACTACGACTTTATTCTAATTGCAATATTAAGACTTTATTCTAGTAATGCTACGATTTTATTCTAGTAATATTACAACTTTATTCTCATAACAATCGGACTTTATTCTCTAAATATTACGACTTTATTCTAGTAATATTACGTTCTTTATTCTTGTAATATTACGACTTTATTCTCGTAATAGTACAACTTTATTCTCAAAATATTACGACTTTATTCTTGTAATAATTGGACTTTATTCTAGTAATATTACAACTTTATTCTCAAAATATTACGACTTTATTCTTGTAATAATCGGACTTTATTCTAGTAATATTACAACTTTATTCTCATAATAATCAGACTTTATTCTCTAAATATTACAACTTTATTCTAGTATTACGACTTTATTCTCGTAATATTACGACTTTATTCTCATAATATTACAACTTTATTCTTGTAATAATCTGACTTTATTCTAGTAATATTACAACTTTATTCTCATAATAATCAGACTTTATTCTCTAAATATTACAACTTTATTCTAGTATTACGACTTTATTCTCGTAATATTACGACTTTATTCTAGTATTACGACTTTATTCTCGTAATATTACGACTTTATTCTCATAATATTACAACTTTAAATATTGTAATAATCTGACTTTATTCTAGTAATATTACAACTTTATTATCGTAATAATCGGACTTTATTCTCAAAATATGACAACTTTAAGCTCGTAATATTACGACTTTATTCTCAAAATATGACGATTTTATTCTCGTAATATTACGACTTTATTCTCTAAATATTACGACTTTATTCTAGTAATATTACGACTTTATTCTTTATTACGACTTTATTATTAAAAAAATTCTCTTCAGTTTGGCCCAAATACTGTGTGTAAAAAAAGTAAAAAGAGAAAAAGAAGCGTTAAGGTCCAGTGCGTAGGAAATAGTGACATCTAGTGGTGAGACTGCAGACTGCAACAACTGCTACACTGGTTTAAAGGATGAAGCGTTCCAGTCTCTGGTGTGTTTGGAAACTCACTCCAGAGTCCAGAGACTAGGATTAAATCAAACCTGCCGCTCATCACCACACCCACCTGTCTATCTGCAGCGGTGCTGGGGCTCTCTGAGTGTCGGCCATCAGCCAGTTGAGACCAGTGACCCACATGTTGACCTCCTCCTCACTGAAGGCTGTCGAGTCACAGAGAAAAACTTTTTAACTTTCACTGGTATAAAAAAATTAGAAATCAAGACGATATCTCAATGGTTTTGATTTTATGGAAGCACAGGACAGTTTTTTTTTATCCATATACACTGTGTTTGTGAAGGAGGACAAAGGGCTGTGAGTGAGTGTATACTGTACATATATATATATATATATATACACTGACCGGCCACACTGAGCGTCCTGAGGCGAAACTCCAGGCCATAGAGCACGATGTAGCAGTGGGCGGAGTCCAGTTTACGAGCCTCCTCCGGGTAGCGCTCGAAATCTCGGGAGCCCTTCCCCAGCCGCAGCTCCCGGATCTCTCGTATGTCAACTGGAGGAGGGAGGGAGAGAGGGAAGGAGGGAGGGAGGGAAGGAGGGAAGGAGGGAGGGAGGCAGGAAGGAAGGATAGTGTTGCATGAGCACAAATATGCACAACCATAAATCACAGTTTGGTTTCGTTGTTCATTTCCCTGCCAAACACACTGAAATTTGCTACTGGAGAGCTGAACAAATGTACTGTGTGAGCGCGCACGCACACACACACACACACAAACACACACACACACACAGACACACACACACACACAGCTGTCTGTGGCAGGATGCTGTTTAATGGCTGCAGAGCACTTTTCTGTAACTTCCTTTCACCTGTGTTTGGGAAAAGAATTACAGAAAATAAGTCATTTTTAACTTTATTGACCTTTTTTTTCATCCATGTCTTTATATAGTTTTGAGTACTGACATATTCTACTAAGTATAAGTACCACTATTTTTATAAGATTTTTTTTTTTAAGTACAAGTAACAGTACTGCTCTAAAAAGTAAAAAAGTAGCTAGTTTAAAATGAACTTAGTTACTTTCTTGTGTCGTGCAAAAAGGACAAGGGAACACAAACCTCACATGAAATGGTTTTTAATTAAAGTAAAAAAATATATATATGTAAAAACATGGGTCAAGGGTCACAAATGTCACTCACTCAGGGATCTTAATACTAATTCACCTGTCTGTCCTCCTCATTCACCTGTCCTCATCGTTCACCTTTCCTCCTCATTAATGTCCTCCTCATTCACCTGTCCCCATCATTCATTCACCTGTCCTCATAATTCACCTGTCTTCATCATTCATTCACATCCTCATCATTCACATGTCCTCCTCGTTCACATGTCCTCCTCGTTCACATGTCCTCATCATTCACAAGTCCTCATCGTTCAACTGTCCTCCTCATTAACGTCCTCATCGTTCACCTGTCCTCATCATTTACATCCTCCTCATTCACCTGTCCTCCTCATAATGTCCTTATCGTTCACCTGTCCTCCTCATTCACAAGTCCTCATCGTTCACCTGTCCTCCTCATTCACAAGTCCTGTTCGTTCACCTGTCCTCATCATTCACATGTCCTCCTCGTTCACGTGTCATCATCGTTCACCTGTCCTCCTCGTTCACATGTCCTCATCGTTCACCTGTCCGCATCATTCACAAGTCCTCATCGTTCACCTGTCCTCCTCATTAACGTCCTCCTCATTCACCCGTCCTCCTCATAATGTCCTCATCGTTCACCTGTCCTCCTCATTCACAAGTCCTCATCGTTCACCTGTCCCCCCATTAACGTCCTCATCGTTCACCTGTCCTTCTCATTAACGTACTCATCGTTCACCTGTCCTCCTCGTTCACCTGTCCTCCTCATTCACAAGTCCTCACCATTCACTTGTCCTCTTCATTCACAAGTCCTCATCGTTCACCTGTCCACCTCATTCATGTCCTCATCGTTCACCGGTCCTCTTCATTCACAAGTCCTCATCGTTCACCTGTCCTCATCGTTCACCTGTCCTCCTCATTAATGTCCTCATCACTCACCTGTCCTCATCGTTCACCTGTCCTCCTCATTAATGTCCTCATCCCTCACCTGTCCTCATCGTTCACCTGTCCTCCTCATTAATGTCCTCATCGTTCACCTGTCATCCTCATTCACATGTCCTCATCATTCATTCACACATTCACTGACAAAGTTTTCAGTGTGCGTGATTTTTTCTCTTACGTCAACAACAGAGACAGTGGACAACTCCACGTTTGTCCTACATACATCAAGCAATGCAGGGCATGAAACAGCAGGTGGCGTAGTAACAAACAAGGGAGACATTTACCTAAATGTCGACACTTTCAATGACCCATGTCTATTCAGTTTGATTTTCAAACACTTACAAGGGATTTTCAAACAAACTTTCAAGGATTTCAAGGAAAAATAGCAGTTTGTTTTTTTATGAGATTCCACCAAAAACCCAACTCTTAATTCAGCATATTTTGTGGTTGTAACGTGGACTAACGGCTGGTTACGATCACATATCTCATGATCGAGAAGTCAGGGGTGTTTGCTTTGGTACAAATGGAACAATAGAAAGCTTGTGTCACAGTGCGAGGGGTTAATCACTGCAGCGACTGAAGACGATGAGAGAATGATGCAAACTCTGGACTCTGCTTTGACACTTGAGACACACCCACAGAGAAAACCCTGGCTTAGTAACATGGCAGACGTCTTACACAAACACACATAAACATTCACTCGTAAATCCCTCTGGCTAACACATGTTTACTCCACTAAACTGATGATAATCTGGATGATAGACTCATCCCCTATTTCAAATTATGTCAATCCAACAGGAGGAACAACGGGAAAAATGAATAATCCGAGCCTGTTGCTGCTGAGTTTAACCTCCAAGTCAGTGTCGGCCGATCTCAGCAGGTTTGTTTACAATCCTGAGTCAAACTGAGCCAAAGGGAGAAATCTGGTTTCTATCCGAGGCTCCGGCATGCGGAGACGACAGCGAGCACACTTGGCACGAGATTAAGAGAAGCTCCGTTATCGTCAGATGGACACGTACATCCATAATCTGCCGGGAGGAGGATCAGCGATGGAACCAGCAGAACAAAGTGAGCCCGAATCAAAGTTCTCATTCGTTAAACTAAGTTTTTATAAGAACGTACGAGGCTTTTGTGTCCTCGTGCACTTGGTGAACATCTGGGCGACATGATTCCGATCCGACTTACATCCCAAATCCACGATTCCTCTGCCAGAAATACTCACGTGGATTAAAAACCATAGCGACGACTCGCTGATCAGATGTTCCAAAATCAGTCACACTGTCGTTTCCTCTTCCTCTAACGACTAAAATAACGCTATAGCTGCTATCAATCTTATATCCGCTACCTGGCTAAGTGCCGTAAAGTCTCCCCCGATTCTGAGGACTCGGAAGGTCGGCGACCCTGATCTTTCTAAGAGCTGGTTTTCCCACAAACAGACAGTAGGGGGCGGTGGAGACAGCCCCCCTCGAAGACGTTTAATCATCACAATGACTCTGAAGCAGTTAATTTAGGGTAAAAATCTTCAAATTTATGAAGTACGGACGCATTATTACTGCTGACACTTCTGTGGACCTCCATCTTCTGGCAAAATATATATATATATGCCTTCTTATGTGTTCTCTTCTTGCAGTTGGAGTGTTTTAAAGCTCACATAGAGTGGTCCTGTTGCACATATATGTGAGTTATGGAGGTCTACTTACATACATTAACTTGTTTTTATGGTCAAAAACCTCCTGGTTGCTGTAAACGAGCCGAGAGAAATCTCTCCTTACTGACGTTCTCCTCAGCCGTGGTGTTTCAGACCACACCCAGAAGACAGACTGTGTTGTGATTGGCCAGCCAGCGTATAGAGCCTTCCCAACTGTCTTGTGATTGGCCTGTTTGTTTCGAACCGTCAGGGCTTCATAAACGAGGTAATAATGCAGATACACACTAAAAAAACAGCGTTAATTGGAACTTCCGGTCTAGGTCCGCTTTAACAGCTGTAAAACTGAAGACTGGAAGCCGGAAGTTTGTAAAACTGCCTCACACACCGACAAACGTCCATAAAGAAAATCTGAGACTTCACAACACGACACACACAGGAGTTGTTATTCCAAATGTGCTAGTTTGTGATTTACTGTAAGTGTTAGCAGGAGACATAGAAGAGCTACGGTGTCCCCATTGTGTTCTCCATTAGCATTGGAACACTCCAATATTTACACTACCATTCAAAAGTTTGGGCTCACTTAGAAATGTCCTTAATTTTTTTTTCAATGAATATAACATTAAATGAATCAGAAATACACTATACATTGTGAACGTGGTAAACGACTATTCTAGCTGCAAACGTCGTGGTTTTTAACGGAATATGTACATAGGTGTATAGAGGCCCATTTCCAGGGTTCTAATGGTATATTGTGTTTGCTAATGGCGTTAGAAGGCTATTGGATGATCAGAAAACCCTTGTGCAATGATGTTAGCACAGCTGAAAACAGTTTTGCTGGTTCTTTGATGAAAGGGTAAAATGATTATTTTGAATAAAAATCATTATTTCTAATCTCGTCAATGTCTTGACTATATTTTCTATTCATTTTGCAACTCTTTTGATGAATAAAAGTGTGACTTTTAATTGAAAACACTAACAAATTGTATAGGTGACCCCACATTTTTTGAACGGTAGCGTATGTTCCCTAACGTGCAAACCTGGAGGGGTTGGGGTTGAGTTATCAGGGCGATGGGTGGAATAGAACCCCCCCCCCCGTTCATATCTTGTATTTGTTTTTCTCTGATCTCGTCCTTTATTACTTCCTGCCGTTTAGCTTGGACTTTGGACAGTGAGGCAAACAGCCTGCCGGACGTCACAATTCGGTCTCCAAGACTTGTAACGCACACCCTGCACGTCTGACTCACACAATACAACATGAAATGACTGCGGCCACACACACACACGTTTTTCTATTGTTCCAAGCACAGCTAAAATGCCTCGAGGACGACGAGTCTTAGGAAAACGGAGAGAACTGGCCAAAAAAATATCCTCAAAAAACAATAGTTTGAAGCAGAATTTGACCTCATACGCACTCGCACTCATAAATCCTCCGAATGTGGCCTTTAATCCTGGTCCAGGCTGAAAACGCGGCGTTGATAACGAAGAGCTTTGGAGAACAGCCCGACGTGAACTTTGATGATTTGATGAATAAAACACGTGGGTTGAGAGAGGTGAGGGGAGAATGACACAGAGGTCAAACTGGAGGGACATCAGAGATGTGAAAAATTACAAAAAGATAACGTAATAGTGATTTAACGCTTCACTAATGCACACAGCGAGGAGGTCACAGGTTTAGATCCTGGTGCAACTGTTCCGTGTGGAGTTTTGCATGTTCTCTCCCTGTGTGGGCGTGGGTTCTCTCCGGGTTTTCCGGCTTCCTCCCACAATCCCACAATCACGCAGAGCGGGGGTTTAAGTTAAGTGGACGCTCTAAATTGTCAGACAATACATGCATCACTGAGTCTGAATTAGTCACAATTCTAAAAATCCTAAATTCGATTTGATTTCCGATCTTTTTGTCTCTCTTAGTCTCGAAAAATTTGGTTTTATTATCGTCTGATGCTACAAAACATATAATGCTAGCTATCCCTTTAACGCAAATTGAATTTTGAGGATATTTTGCGCCAAATGAGGACAGAAAAGTTGTCGTTGTTAACGGAGTTGTTTTTACGTCAAGCCGGTGTTGTCAGTTTAACGCGTTATTAGCGCCGCAAACACAAACCCATTTAAACAGCGTAAAATTTTTTAACGTGAGATTAACGCTCTATTTGGCCGAGCATACTTTGAGGTTTTTTTCGCTTGCTGTTGCAACAACTAGTAACTTTAGAACAACTACAGCGGATATAGCTAGATCGAAAACAAAACAATGCAAAAACCATTTACGCAAAGCAAGCCGATCCACTCTTCTGTGTTGATAAGAGTAAAAATAATGGTACGAAAAGAAATCAAAGGACATTTAGAATAGATAAAAATGTGTGATTAATCGCGAGTTAACTATGACATTAACGCGGTTAATCGCGATTAAATATTTTAATCGTTAATCGACAGCACTAGTCTAGGTCCTTATGATGCGCACGGAGCCGTCCTGCGCTATGCTAGGCGCTCATAACATAGTTCACACACCGTGGTTTTCTAGTGATAGCAAATAATTGATGGCTAGCTATCACTACAAGACAAGACGTCCGGAGTCGGAGCCATTTTATGAACATTACAAATTCTCTGCTTCAGGCTAACGCTAACTTTGACCGATTCAGTAGTAATACAATTTGCTGGTGAGCACGTTTTACAAAACTCACGGGAAAACGCTAATATTTACATATTCCCAACTAGCTGTGGTCGCTATTAGCGGGAGGAGCTAACGTGTAGTCAACGACTACAACCACAACACTGAGGTTTTTCCCTCCTCGGACACGCCTGAAGTACGTCACACTGGGGTTGTGGGGTTAAATCCTCGAGATTAAGCATGTTTCGATTGGAGAAAGTGTCGGCGATTTTTTTTTCCTCTCTGGGTCAGTTCACCCTCCTGTTTGGTTTGCGTCGCGACGTTAGCGTTCATGAATGTGGGGCGGGGCAGGTGTTTGTTTTCCTGTGGAGTATAAATAACGCAGCCTTTCTGCCGAAATCGCTCACTCCACTGAGCCCTAATGGCTGCTTCTTCATCAGAGCGGCACATAAATGACTCGACTACTTTTCTTCTTTTTCTGGAGAAACTGCCGCTGAAAGACTGCGAACGTACGTTCAGTCTCTGAACAGCTGCGTGCACTGCTGACCTGAAACCACCAGCCGTTGATAATTGCAGTGTGTGCTGGTGTGTGCAGTGAAATAAACTGTTCCTGGTACAGCTGGTGACATCACTTCCCCCGGGCCAGATGGTATGGAGAGTTTTACAGTAAGTCAGAGAAACGCAAAGACAGAACGAGAGAGCTGTGAAATAAAGATGGTATAAGTGAGAGTTTGACTCTCTCACTGTATTTATAGGATTACTGCGCAGTTACAGTATTTGAAATGCACGTTAAAGCTTACTTTCTTATTCCTTTGTCATTTTATTCCGTATTTTAAAGGCGCCATATGTAAGAATGTGGTCAAAAACGGTTACTACATTCAAATTCAAAATACAGAGGTATTTTAGGTTTCGTTTTCTGACGTAAGTGGCAACCCGTGGTTGCTCGGCAGCTGAGACTCTACTGACTGCAATGATTGGTAGACGGCGGTAGGTGGCGCCACATGCCAAAACATGATTTCAAAACATAAACATGATTTGCAGTCTGCAAAATATTTTTTTTAATGCAAATATTTTGTCTGTACTGTTGTTGTTGGAGAGTTCAGTTTGTTATATGAACATTATTCCTGAGTCTCTGTGACATATTAGGAGGATTTTGTGACCAGTTGCTTTAGATTTATTACATAATGCACCTTTAATGCTCTGTTCTATGCTGATGAAGTTTGTAGGCTGTGCGTCTGATATTTTGTTAACCTTATTTATTATCTTAAAATAATCAATTACTGGACCAAAAGCAAAATATGCATCCAAATGGATATGCAATGAAGTCAAATTTAAGCAATAATACATTTTAAAATTACAATTTCAGCTTCTTATGGCGTAATAAAGTTAGCATTAAGCTAACATCTGGCAGTTATTTACAGTTTACTTAAAAATAGTGTATTAACAATTTAAAATGAAGGAAAAACAATGAAATCTGAACAGTATAAAACATATTTAACACATAATTTCTCTGATTTTTTTGTCTCAATGTCCAAAAACAGGCCCAAAAATAGGAACCATATACAGGCGTTTTTCCCCCACTTTTTCCCTTTCTGGCAACAAAGACGCTGATTCGCAAAGCCTTCTTGCAACAGTGCAAATTGAATCACCGGAATAACGTCATGTCAGCATTGACGTGCAACTTCTCAGCTTTCAGAAAGCGTTAAAATTCTTCAGCTAGCACAAACCGTCGTGTTTGTACGCTAATGCAAAGTACACTTGCGCAAACCTGTTGTCTGCAATACGCCCGGGTGTTAAAGGATTTAAAACTCTTGATCAAATTGTTCCTTTTTTAGAATTATTTAAAGGTGCCATATGTAAGAATGTGGCCAAAAACGGTTACTACATTCAAATTCAAAATACCGAGTGACTGACTCTCTTTGACATATTAGGAGGATTTTACGGCTAAGTGCCGTCCTTTGTTTAACGCGTGCATATCACGGCGCGTATCAGAGGCATCGAGCGCCTCGTTTGCGATCCGCGTCTCCGTTTCCTGCAGAAGTCGCTGGCGCTTTTGTCCTTCAATTGGAGACAGGAAGACAGACACTCCCTGATAACCCTGGAACACACACACTTCCCGTGTGGCCGTGGCAACGTAATGCCTCCGCTGCTTATGTGGAGCTCATCTCAAAGGAAAAAACACTGATTTTCTAGAAAACCGAGGGAGCGACGTTATGTTAAAACAAACAGGAGGGGAGGAAAAAATGTGGGCAACAAATACCAAACGGAAGGAAAAGTGGGAGAGGAGGCGGAGGAGAGCGGAGTTAAAGGGGGGGCGTCAGTTAGATAAACATTAGGAATACCAGGTGATTGACCTGTGAAAGTCAAAGTGAAACTGAAAGAAAACAGTGAGAAATAAGAAGAAAAAAAAGACTTTAGGTGAATACGTCGGGGTGGGAAAAGGTGGAAAACTGAGAGCAGGGAGTGGGAATTACTGAGAGAGCGAGCTGTGGGAGATAAAGTGAAGGAGAGCCACTGAGTTCCTGGAATGTACTGATGGGTTTGTCCACAGGGAGGTTGTTTGTAAAGGGACGCTTGTGGGTTATAAAAGCATGTGTGTGTGCGTGCGTGTGTGTGTGTGTGTGTGAGGCCGTGCAGTGTAGGTGTCAGCCTGCTGCTGGATCTTTGTGGTTTATGATTATGGATAAATAATTGACAAGGCTCCGTGAGTAGAAACAACACCCACGCATGTGTGCGTGTGTGTGTGTGCGCGCTGCGGTCTTTAGACTCTGAGCTTCTGTCGAAGGACAAATGGAAAACAAGTGAAATCTACAGTGGCTCTAAGCATAAAACACACTTGCGACTTCATAAAACATACAAAAACAAGCGAAAAGACATTAAAAAAACACACTTATTTATCTTTTACCTGCTACATTTTTTACTGTTTGGTTTCCTAGAGGTCAGATTGGACTCTTAACTCGCTGCCTCTGCTCCTTGTGTGGAGACTAAAGATTACCACTACTTATTACTCTGCATGGACGCTCCACATGCTACCGGCTAATAGCAACGCCAGGCACAGATTATGGGTTAAATGGCTGTATTTTGGGGGTCATTGATATCTTCTCCTGATGATTAATGACCAAAAACAGCAATTGACTTTAAGATAAAAGTACGTTTTGACTTGTTGGACATGCAAAATCACGTTTATAAAGCTAAATATGAAGTGATCTTAACAATATAAGGAAACACAAAAAACGCTCTTGCACAATATTACCCTTCTATGGAAAACTAAACTAAACTCTTAGAAATAAGGGTTCCAAAAGGGTTCTTCTACAAGGGCTGAAGTTCTACCTGGAACCATTTGCTTCTGAAAAACCCTTTCCCAGAATAAATAAAGGGTTTTTCAAGGGTTCTTGGTAACACCAATGGTTCCAGTAAGAACCATTTTGATCCAGAGAACCCTTAAAAAACCCTTTCCGGAATAAAGGGTTTTAAGTGTTCTTGGTGGAACCCTCCAAAAAGGGTTCTCCTATGAGGACAAGCCGAAGAACCTTATATGGTTCTACTTAGCACTTTTATTTCTAAGAGTGAGGTACGATCATGGAATCAACTCAACTTTCTATATTTACAGCAGAAGAGCTTTTCTTCGCCATCTTCACTGAAAAAAGTGTATATTATGATCTTCTCCTGACGATTAATGACCAAAAACAGCTAAAGAAGATAAAAGTTAGTTTCAACTTGCTGGATGGACATTGGTTCTGGGAAAGACAGGAGAAAAGATCGGGCCAAAGAGCCCAAGAAGCAAATTACCCTTATATGAAAAACTAGTGTAATCAAGGAATCAACTCAACTTTGGTGAAGATCTTTTCTTCATCTGCTTATCTTTTGAGCTCTCAGGGCAACTGAGAAAAGAAATAAGTAAATAAAAAGAAGAAAAAGTGCTAGCCAAATTGGGTGACGGAAAAAAGACAATCTATAGAACTACTTCTTTCTCATTTGGGTGGAGTCCAGTACAGTTTTTTTTTTTACTACCACAAAGTCTGGTAGAATAAC
The DNA here is from genome assembly GCF_963457635.1 of Microchirus variegatus. NCBI lineage: Eukaryota > Metazoa > Chordata > Actinopteri > Pleuronectiformes > Soleidae > Microchirus > Microchirus variegatus. The sequence goes on along the minus strand of NC_139805.1, from coordinate 32,514,333 downwards.
ACATGGCAGACAGAAGGAAACTCTATCATGCCAGTGAACGCAACTGTAACAAATCCCCCCCCCCCCCCGGGCCACAGAATCCAGGGCATCCAGACAATAGCCTCTACACCCCAGACGGGCCGACCGGTGCTGCGACATCCCGCCTCGACTACACAACAACAACAACAACAGCCTGCTGCTGCTGCTGCTTTAACTTCGCCACTGCTGCTTTAACTTCCACTCCAGCAAGGACCGCCTCTGCCCACAATCAGTCTTGATGTCGGGGCAGAAAGACAGGAAGCTTTGGGGGCCCGGGGCAAGAACGCCGTCCTTTCTGTCGAGAGTAAGATTCAGCGAGGGGTGACGTTTGCGGAAGCTCAGGCCACAGAGGTCGTGATGTGTCTGTCAGAAGAGGTGGGAGGTCGTCCTCTACACGGTCATGGGGGGAAGAGAGAGTTCACATGTGTGTTCTTCAGGGTTCCCACACCTTTGGTTGACATCAAATCCAAGGATTGAATGTGCTGACACAGCTTGTCCACGATGGCGTCCACGTTTATTGATTTGCAGCATGTTCTGCATCAGGACAACCTTTTTAGGATCTTGGGTCAAAGTCAGTCTTGACGGAGATCTTTGAATTTTCATTTCCCAGGAATCAGGTCGTCATTTGATCTCTCTTTGCTCAACTTTACTCGCTCATTGTTCTGCACGGACTCTCACGTCAACGGCGGAAAGAGAGAGAGAGACAGTGGACAGTGTCCACAACACTGCTAGTCATCGAGATGACTAACCCTACGTACATCAAGCACAACATTTAACCTCTTCTTCACGGTTGCCCCCCGGGACCGAGCTAAAAGCTCATATAAACCATTCTTATGTTCACCACATACAGTTAAAACACTGACGGATCAAACAGCAGGAGCAGCACCCTAATTGACCGAGGTAAGCCAGAGCTATGGCGCTGCGTAACTGAAGACGCTGCAGATTCACAGAGTTGTTATTACGCACCGCACAGGGAGCATCGATTCACAGCGAGTTATCATACTATCAACAAGTTCTTTTTAGACCAATAGTGACATATGAATAAAATTAAATGGGTTTTTAATAATTTGGTACCTAAGAAATCTCAAATGGCAGAGATGGTGCCAAGCTGTGCCAAAAGAGAGAATGCCCAGACATCTCTTTACTAAAACCTCTGTAATTTCACTCTGCTTCATTTCAGCAGCATCAGACTTTGCACAGCTCATGTCCACATGTTGTTACGTGACCTCCATGTGTTTTTAAGCTCCTATACTGCATATTTTAAAAGGTGATATTTGCTTTAAAATGCAATATTTTTTTTAGGCGAGAGAAAAAAATACTTCAGTTATGCTGTGTTCCATGTACATTTACTCTGACACAGTGGCATCTACAGTGAAACTTACACCTCTGGTGGAATCTCACAAGTGTTATCTTTATTTTGATAGCAGGATAATCCACATAGAGCTTGTAACTGCAGAAGTTTTATTCTATTTAGTTTATGTCATTTTTAAGCAGGGACTACAAAAAGAGGGTCGGGAAGAAGTGATTTTAAGCACCGATCCATGTCCATTTGAGGCAATCTTGAGTCTTGAATTAATACACTTTCAAGGATTTCAAGGGCCCATATGAACCCTGGTTCCTTTTAGGAAAAAAAGAGCCAGTTTGGGACACGTGGTATAGCTCAGTTAGCTCCATCAACTGAGGCTGCAGTTGTCTGCAGTTGACCACAGCTTCCCTTCCGGCTTGTGGCTCTCTGCTGCATTTCTTTCCCTCTCTTTGCCACAAGAGCACAGTTTGTGGTATTCCATATAACATGGATGCAGGCAGGATGTGTGCATGAATGCAACACACACACACACAAAGGTGAAGGGGAGAAAAAATGTGAAAGAGAACGAGGTTAATCGTGGAGACTTGAGTGTGCTTCTGTAGTTTAATCTGAGCAGTTAGAGCACAGACCAGGGAAACTGTACATGGTGTAAAAACGCTGCGTTGCAGGCCGGTCCCTACAACACGACTCCCAACCACTGACCTCTTTTACCATCTGCACAATAATCAAGCCAAACAAATGCAGATGGACTCTACAGATTAGAGACAGAGCCTCACAGCAAAAAGGTTGCCAATTTGGGTTCGACCGAAGGCTTTTGCCTGGGGGTTTACCCCCTGGGTTTCCTCCCGTCTTCTTTTAAGGGTCAATTAGTCCATGACGATGACCTGCGAAGCCACCTACTGGCAACAGGAAGTAACAAACATTGCTAATTTACATGAAGCTTTCAGGGTGTGGTCTACAATTGCGATACTTGACAAATTATGACAAATTATTGATCGCGTCACACCTTGCCGTCGATCCAAAACCCTAAGACAATCATACATCTATTTATTCACTAAGAGAACTTCACTGTTATTATATTATACCACCGTGTGAATTGACGTGACCAAACCTAACCCAAGCCCAACCCTCATTAGTGGATTTTAGTCTTGAGACCCGAGGTCAGGGGATCCATGCTCTGGTCTACAGGGACTACATGGTTTCCACCTGAAAATTGGTGGACACCACTATTGTTGGTGAATATGATAAAAAACAGCGTGACCGCGGCAATGTTTGCGGTAAATTACCCCAAAAAATTGGCCCCCCGAGAGCCAACGGGTGGTCGTATACTCGCGTAACTTGACTGCTGTGTCCAAAATTTTAACATGTCTTTCCCAAACCTTCAATCTTAACCCGAAACCCCCCGCAGTGACGTCGTGAACAGCTGAATTTTATCGCTTCTTCGTAGCTTTTGTGGGTAATAATGTGTCTATTTAAGTTTCTCCGAGTCTCTCTGACTCGCATCTGTTTGTCGTCGTTCTGTCTCCGTCTCTCGTGGTAGTAGTTTCACAGACACTATTAGTGCTTATATACAAGCTACCTTTTTAGATTTGCCTCGAGACTTTCAGATGAATAATGTGAGTTTTTCTAGCGAGAAACTGAGATTTCTAAACCGCTCACTCTCTTACACCAAAGTCCACAGATGAAACAGAGCATGTTTAGCTCACGTGGACTCAGTTCCTGGTAAGAAAAGGCCACCTAATGACTTCCCTATGATACTGTAGACGTAAGCAGGTGCAGATTTTACGAGGTGAGCCTTTCCATAAAGCGGCTACCACCTGTTTTGCCTCGTGTCCCCCACTGACTCTGTGTCAGTACGTCATAGCACCACAGACCACAGTCGTCCGTCCATGTGGACAACAAGAACAATACTCACTCTCGCCTTCAACTTTGTCTGGGTTTCGACTCCACGCCGTCTGCCGCGTGTCCGGCTTGATCTGGAACGTTCTCCTCTCAGGCCGCTGGGACTTCTTCTGGTAGAAAACGGTCATCACCGTGCCCATCTCCAGGCTGTGGAGGACGCGCGGACCAGCCTCTTCTGTCCAGTCCGGCATCCTGGAGGTCATGACCGGACCGGCCTCCTCGGCACAGCCGTTGAGGCAGCCGCTGAACCTGGCTGCACACATCTTCACTGCATGGCTTAAAGGGGAAACCTGTCGAGACGATTGGAGATGATTCAAACTATTGTGTTTGCAGAAGATGTGGCGGTGAAGCCCAAACTGTGCCACTCAGGAGAGTGTGAGAGTGAAATGATTTCACATTAAAAACACAATGTCAGAGGCTGAAGTACTCAGAAGTAAAAAAAACAAATATATCTGGGATGTGGATGATCCTCTGGAGGGGGAGAGAATCCTTCTGTTATCCTTTCCAGATGCTTCTGGCAGCTGACTCGTGAAATCCACTCGGGGTGAGTTCTCATCACCGCTGGACTCAGGTTTCCACCCTCTGCGCGTCCTCCTCCTCCTGGTCCCTTTGCTCCAAGACGGCAAAAATAAGAGGGAAACGCAAGCCTGGGTTTGCGCCACAGC
>NC_139805.1:32475442-32502942 GCF_963457635.1 Microchirus variegatus | reverse complement strand
CTAATGATAGAGGGTCTAACAATAGAGGGTCTAAAGATACAGCCTCTAACGATAGAGGGTCTAGCGATATAAGGTCTAACGATAGAGGATCTAAGGATAGAGGGTCTAAGGATAAAGGGTCTCACAATATAAGGTCTAACGATAGAGTATCTAAGGATAGACTATCTAAGGATAAATGGGCTAACGATATAAGGCCTAATGATAGAGGATCTAAGGATAGAGGGTCTAACGATATAAGGTCTAACAATATAAGGCCTAATGTTAGAGGATCTAAGAATAGAGGGTCTACCGACATAAGAAGTGACAATAGAGGATCTAAGGATAGAGGGTCTTACGATATAAGGTCTAACGATATAAGGCCTAAGGATAGATTGTCTAACGATAGAGGGTCTAACGATATAAGGTCTAAGAATATAAGGCCTAATGATTGAGGATCTAAGGATAGAGGGTCTAAGGACATAGAGTGTCACTTGCTGAGTGTAAAGCCCCCTTGAAGCTAACTGTGTTTGTGATGTGGGGTTATATAAATAAAAGTGACTTGACTTGGCAAAGTAAGGCGGAGTGTCATGTTCTGTGCCAGCGGGAAGGAATAAATGCCCACGTCCTCCAGTTCAAGCCAAGTGTCCATGTGTTCATCACCTGCCAGAGTGTTAGCCCGAAGTAGCTAACACGTCTTTGCTTCATGACCACTGTCCAGGAGCTAAAACAGGAACGCTAAACACCCACCGCAGTAGCTAAGACAAGATATTGCTGAGTTCATGGCACATTTATGATGATATAGTATGAACACATGCACATGGGAGCAGTAGAGAAACAAGCACACAAGAGTCCCAGAATGCCTCAATGACTCAACCTCAGCACATGTGCCGCGACAAAATAACACGATGATGAAACTGGAGGTAAAAATTGTTTTATGAATGAAAGCTTTGGATCATGACTTTAAAAAAAAAGAAAAAAAAGAAAAGGAAATACTCACTCGTGGCCACACCTCCTCCAGGGAGGTGAAGGAGGTGACGAATGAGTGAGCCATGGTTCCTGCAGCGGGGATCCCGAACAGGAAGCCAGCCTGGACATTACTGGTGAGATCAAAGCCTGGAAACAAAGAGTCAGGACGTGTTCAGACAAAGGGCAAAGAGGCATTTTTGTGTAAAAGTGGCTGCATCCACCCCGAAGGCCCAGGGGTGGCGCTGTAATGCAGCCACAGAAATACACCAAAAGTAGAGTACAAACTCAGGTGAGGCCATGACATCATCGTTTACCCAATGATGCATATTTGCTGTATACACGAAAACGCAAGGGTGGCTTTTTCCAGATTAATTCACTCTCGAAAAAAGCATTTAATGGCTAAAAAAACACTGAAAAAGATAATGCAATAAAGTCTAGCTCCCAGAGAAACACTGAACTTCTCTTAAGTAAACTGTGATTCACTAGTTCTTTAAAAAAAACTCCTTGAGGTTGATTATGATTCAACTTTCACCATAATAGAGCATTTTAAATGTCTTTGGGCTACGTTTTTGTAGTTTATTCAATGTTTTATTTTGTTGGCATTTGTAAAGCAGCTCACAACTCTTATTTTGAAAGAGGTACAACAGTAGATCGCTCTCGTACAGCTTCGTTGTGCAGTCGCCAAAACAAGAACAAGCGAACACAGCAAGCGCCTGAACATGTTTGACTGGATAGGCAGCATTTACCTCCGATGTGTGTGTAGCGTGAGGCCGTGAGGCCTCCGTCCGGCCCCTGCGCTCGCCTGAGGCCCATCTCCAGCAGCTTCCTCCTGGGACCAGCTGCCAAGCGGAAGCGGGCTGCGTTACTACACACCAGACTGCCAACAGAGGGGAGTGGGGGAAAGCACATTGTTTTTTATGACCCCTGCTATAGTAAAGCATTTGCACAGTGTTACCTAACAGCAGAGGAGGGGGAAGCCACCGTAACATATAATGGGGAGAGAGCACAAGGTCACATACTCAGAAGAGTAGGTAAAAATAGAGGCACGGCTGTTACGTAACAGGGGTTAATTTTTCTTTCTCTGTGATTTCGTTTATGACATAACAACTATGCTGCTCACAGACAAACACCTGGATAAGTGGATAAATAAGTCAACTGTGTCGTATAAATTCGCATAATTAATTACACAATTAAAAACATGACACATATTCATACACACATCACAACCCGACTTCAGTTTAAACTTAAAACTGCTCCTGGTCTCCCTCATTCCTTTTCTCTCCCCCCCCCCCCCGTGTTTTCCCTTTCACCACAACCGGCCGAGGCAGATGCTGCACATGTTTAAATCTGGCTCTGTCAGAGTTGTATTGTTAATCTCTTTCCACCGACACCAAAGTGTTTGCTCATTGCGTTTTCTCTTCTATTTTAAAAGGTCGATGCCTTGAGATTATGTGTGTCCTGAATTGGCGCTACACAAATAAAAGCGAAAAGAACGAAAAGGTAGATACGGTATCATGTGTATTATGGCCACATGTAAAAAAAAAAAACTGAAAGAAGGGGATGAATTAGAGATGAAAATCCTGACTTAATCTCTATAATCTCATTCTGACTTTTTTTCCCTCATAATTCTGTCTAATCTCAGAATTCTGACATTAGTCTCATAATTCTGATTCAATCTCTATAATCTCAGAATTCTGACTTTTTTCTCCTCATAATTCTGACATTTTTCCTCATAATTCTGATTTATTCTCTTTAATTTCAGAATTCTGACTTTTTTTCCCTTCATAATTCTGTCTAATCACATAATTCTGATTTATTCTCTTTAATCTCAGAATTCTCTTTTTCCCCTCTCGTAACTCTATCTAATCACAGAATTCTGACTTTTTTCCCCTCATAATTCTGTCTAATCACATAATTCTGACTTAATCTCTTTGATCTCAGAATTCGGACTTTTTTCCCCCTCATAATTCTGTCTAATCTCAGACTTCTGACTTCTGATTTCATCTCTTTAATATAAAACATAAAAATATACCCTAAAATGAAAAATAATAGCTGTGATAACCTCTCTGCGTGTGTGATATAAACACGACTTGTATTTACATCTTTTTGAGGTCCAAAAACCCCCCCATAAAAACCTATCTTTGTGGGGACATTTTGTCTGGGTCCAGAAACTTTAAAGGGTTAAGATGGTTATCAATGGGTTTAGGTTAAGGGTTATTTACTTAATTGTGATGGTTAAGGTTAAGGTAAGGGTTTACTGAATACATATCTATCTATGATGTGCTCTCACTAAGATATAAAAATGTGTAAAAAGTGTGTGTGTTGTTACCTGGCATAGTTAACCAGACACAGTAAACTGGTCTCCAGCAGTTGAACGACAGCCAGAGGACCTGCCACCTCCATCAGGGGCACCTGCAGATATTAGATGTCAGCGCGGTTTATAAACACTACACGCGACCTTTGACATCTTCCGTCCTCTCACCCTGGCAAACACCACGGTTCCCTCCGGCACGGAGCGCAGCGTGACACCCGAGCAGTCCAGGCCTTGCAGGAACTCGAAGAAGTCGGGGTCAGTGGCCGGAGGCAGCACCGTGCGAAGGAACTCCACATCTGTGGAACATCGTGAAACACAGAAGCTGGTTAAAAAAAAAAGACTTCATCGACCTTCAAGCTCACATGCTCTCTCACATTTCCCATAATTACACACACACACACACATTTATAACAGCTAATCTAATCCAGCAGCTACAGAGTCACCTCAGTGACCGTGACTCGTCCAGGACCGAGATGTCTATGACAAGAGTTAGAGAGCAGGGATTAATCGATGTAATACTTGGTTTGGTACGGTTTGGAATGGTAAAGCCCTGGGTCGGGCTAGATTAAACCAAATTAGCATTTTTACCCGACAAAATAATTGTAAATATCTAACGTTTGTCAGATTATAAACGTTAGATACTTACAATTATTTTGCCAGATGTCGACGGAGGCAAAACTTGGGGAACGAGTTCCAGACGGACAGCGACTCCAAGTCGCGCCAAAACTCAGTAGCCAATCAGCAGGCAGCTTCCTAAGGCCCGCCCACAAACAAAAAACCACAGCGTTAAAAAAACCAAAAAAATACCGAGGTCTTTTAGGTTTCGTTTACTGACGTAACTGGCAACCCGTGGTTTGCTCGTCAGCTGAGACTCTACCGACTGCAATGATTGGTAGACGGCGGTAGGTGGCGCCAAAATCTGCAAAATATACTTTTTAAATGCAAATATTTTGTCTGTACTGTTGTTGTTGGTGAGTTCAGTTTGTTACATGAACATTATTCCTGAGTCTCTGTGACATATTAGGAGGATTTTATGACCAGTTGCTTTAGATTTATTACATAATGCACCTTTAAATCTATATTTTATTTGCTTGTTAAAAAGTGTGAACATATTGACACAAATCTAATCTAATCTAATTATTTTGGTACTACTCCGAATGGAAACGCGAAACAACACGTACCGAACGGGAATGAACCGTTCCACACGATGGAAACGCGGCTTTAGTACCAGTATCGTTCCAATATGGGTCAAAGTCAAAACAAGCCAAAAATCTTACATATTTCACAAAATGTAAATAAATAATTTAGTTGGACAATGATCTGTAGTTTAAGAAAGGCATTTCTTGCGGTTACAAATGATATTAAAGCAGAAAAACGCAAATACCTCTTGAAATGTGATGTAAAACAAAACAAAATTCATTCAAAAACAGCACATTGGAACATTCCTGACGCTCTAGTAGTGTGTGTGTGTGTGTGTGTGTGTGTGTGTGTGTGTGTGTAACATTCAAATATAAACAAACAATATAAACTTCGACTTCCTCGTGTTTTTAAAGCTCCACGTCCGTGTAAAGGTGTGTAAACGGACCCTCGCAGACCTGTGACCCACTCATGAGCGTATTTTATGGGCTAAAGTTCAAGGATAGACGCTAATCTTCCCTCAAACACTGACGGTTTCCCCCCACTGCGCTGCCTGGATCGTGAAGAGGGTCACTCGGCGTGGGTGTTGCGCAATCCGCTCCGTATGCGTCAAAAGTGGGCAAGGGCGGCGTAAATAGCGCTCTTATTACTTGTTATTTATTAAAATATCAGGTCGTGTTCGCGTATTATAAACAGGTTGGTGAGTGTCTCACCTTCGTGTGTGAAGCGAAAGCTGCGCAGGAACAGCTGACAGTCGTGCAGACCGGCGAACAGCGAGAAGCCGCCGCCGAACGGGTTATCCCTGAAGAAGAGCTCGAACACGGCGGGCTCCTGGTGGCGGCCGGCCCGCCAGTACGAGTACGCCATGGTGAACTGGTAGAAGTCGGTGAGCAGCGGCGGGACCCGCTCCCGGAGAGACCGCTCCATAGTAGCAACAGTGGCGGCGGCGGCAGCAGCAGCAGCAGCCTCTTCCCCGCAGCATGTGTTGTCAGTGGACGGCGCTGCCATGTTGCTCCTCCAGCCCCGGCTCCTGGTTCACTGATGCCGAGATGTCTGGGACATGGAGTCCCCCCCTCCCCTTCCCTTCCTCCTTCTGCAGCTCGAAGCTCAGCCTCCAGAAGACCCTCCTCACTCACCTGATGTCACACGTTATCACTTTCCACTGAACTTTCGTTTCAAAATGTCACGGGCTTCGTTTGCTGTAACACAACTATTGGGACAGGCATTCTTCACGTGTTTTACTCATCACACACCCTGAAAACTGAGGAAGCTAAATGGAAGCCAGCCACCACTGATGTGCAAAGGGCAAGAAGATTAATTAAGACTGATTTGATTTATTTATTTTAAGCTATTCCAATGGTCTTTCCTTGTGACACTCTTACCAGCGGCGTTTCAAGAACATTTGGGGGGGCCATCCTACCCCCAAAAGGGACCCTGGTGGTTATTGTGTGTATATATATACACAATAAATGTTAAATTTAAATGTACTTTTCTACTCGTAAAAAGCACAAACAGAGAGTCAGTTTACTTATTTGAGAGCTGCTCATTTGACTTCATTCGGCGCTGCTGCTTTTCCTACGCCTTGCAGCTCCAAGTACTGTGGATGCAGTGTGACGCAGCAGGAAACTTTTCAAGCACAACCTGCGATTGGAGTCAGATTATCCTGAGGTAAACCAAAACTACTAAACCGTGCCGATGAGTGTACAGATACTGCAGCAAATGCTGTGATGGTAGTCTTGAGGAGCACTATACCAGGTCTGAACGAGGCCCCGGGCTGCAACTGACGATTATTTTTTCTATAAATCGAGTATTTTAAGTCTGATAAATTTTTGAAAAATGTTGAGCGATGTTCTCAAACTTATCAAGACGTGATGATCAAAATAGTTGACAATTAATTTCGTAATCGTTTAATAATCGATGAACCAAATAATCGTTATAATAAACTGATTTAATCCAAAAAAAAAGCAGCATGAGCAGCATCAGTCAACGACCTCCACTCATCAATAATCTTATAAATTAGGACATTGGTCCATGCATGGTTCAGTGTTGGACACACACACACATCTATATGTTTTTCCCACTGTCAAATCATGTCAAAGCGGTCCACATGCTGAGTGTGTGGACAACTAACTACACCTTTGACTGGTTCTGGTCTTTATCCCAGTTCTCCTTGCTGCCCGCTGCCCTCTTCCGCAGCCGGGAAGCATCCTGCGACTTCATTGGTCAGCGTGTGCTTCTGTCCTCCCCATATGAAATGTGTAGGCTGTCCCGATTGTCCCTCCCCCTCCGCATAGACAAAGCAGGGGCTGAGCTCGATGGACAGAGCCGAGCGGACCAGGCCGACGCCTCCCGATCGCTCCAAACAGGGGTGATACAAGCGGCCGCTGCTGGGATGCATGTACAGAGCCTCGGGACGGAACGGGACGGCCAGCTTCTCCGCGCCGCCGCAGTACGACAGCAGCTCCTGGTCTCCCTGCAGCAGGTGGGTGAAGACTACAGGTCGGTCGTCGCAGCGCAGGAAGTTCCTCTCCCTCCCGCACAGGGACAGGAAGGGGAAGTCCTCCTGGTAGCGCCCGCTCTGGTTCGAACGCAGCCGGCTGAAGAAGAAGACCAGGAAGTGTTTGTCTGAAGAAGAGAGACATACGTGTGGTCATCGATAAAAGTTTAGAAAGAGAAGTCTTTGTTTATAGACAAAAATCAACACTATCTCATTATTTGTCAACCAAAACAAAAGCTACAGAGTCGGTTTGGGATGTGATTACATTATTGAGAATTCTGATCAATAAAAACATCATCAATATCAATATTTTTTGGGGTGAATTTTCATTTTCACTGGAGAAAATCATTAAGATTTCAAGTGAGTGATTTAAAAATATATTTTTAGCTCACCAACAACATACAGTCCTAACGTGCATGTGTCACAAGGGGGCGCCTGTATCCTGAGAACCATGTTTATGTAATATTACAGCATTTTGGAACACTTTTTGGCAACGTTTTTAATGATTTTAAGTAGTTTCCTCTGGATCTTCATGGTCCTCTTAACACCTAACCCCTTCTCCAGTTATTAAATGACGGACATTATATTTCTGACTTAATTTGCTCAGTCGGTTATTTATTTTAAACAATGTTTAAATGCTCCACAATTAAAACAGGCTGCTTCCTAACCTACACTGTCTGTTAATAACAAACATAACAACAGTAAAATATTAAAACTATTATACAGTATACATTATAGACATTATACTTGAAGTTTACTTGTTTTATACTATATTTTATATACTTAAGAATAGTATAGTGAATTATACTTGGCTTATACTGAAAAGTATAAACAGAAGTCTAAGACTAAGTACATTAATACCAAGACTTAACTTTACTACTTTAACTTAACTTTACTACTTTACTACTACTATCCTTTAATACTAAAGATTATACTTGTACTTTAGTATACTTGTTACTTCTTTCTGCCACAAAGTAGTAATACTTAGTATATCTTGAGCCAAATACAGAATAAGGACAAGACATTGACTCGTGCTTACATTTAATTTAGCAGAATAAAAATGTTTTAAAGAAGTAAAAAGTATACTAAAGTACAAGGATAAGCTTTAGTATTGAAGTATAAGTGAAAGTCTTAGTATTTACTTAGTCTTAGACTTTTGTTTATATTTTTTAGTATAAGCAAAGTATACTTAACTATGCTAATTTTAAGTATAGAAAATATAGTATATAAAAAGTAAACTTCAAGTATACTGCCTCAGTTTTGGTATAAAATAAGTACACGCGTAGTACACTTGAATAAACTACTTTTTGCTAAGGGTATGGCAAGTTATGAGGACAAATTTCATTCAAAACTATCCTTGTGAGGACAACTCTAAATGACTTTTAGAGGGTTAAGACCTGGTTTTAGAGTAAGAATTAGGTTTAAAATGCATTATGTCTATGTCTGCCCATACAAAGAATGTGAGACCAGCGTGTGTGTGTGTTTGTGTGTGTACCTTTAAAGCAGGTGACAAAGTTCTTCATCTTGGTGTCATCGAGAAAAAGCTGTAAACACGACACCAAACACGGGGATAAGAATCTAGTATTCTATATATTGTATGAAATGGCGGTGTCACACACTCACCTGTCCCTGGTGATCCATGTAGTAGAAGTACTCCCGGATGCGTGGCTCGGGGCTCTGGCCCTGGACGTAGGCAGCGGTGCTTCTCCGTGAGGTGAAGCCGGCGGGCAGGCACCGCATGGCGGCCACAGCTCTGCCGCTGAGAGCCGCCGTCCGGAAGAACAACATTGCCGAGCAGCAGCAGCAGCAGTAGCGGCGTCAAAGATTTTAAAACACGGAATAAAGGACAAAAGAGGACAGAAAAGAGAGGTTAAGGCGCTCTCTGCTCGAGCTTTACGCTCATGTTGTTGTTTACACAGCTGGAGATTCAACCCGGAAGCACTTCACCGCTGCCAGTTTGTGACTGTTGCCATCTACTGGACACTGTTGGAACTTTGTTTATTATGAAAATTAAAAAACTGGAAATATAGACTTATTTTTACCTCAGTTTGAATAATAAATGACATTATTAGAGTATATACGGTACAATAAATCACCTCGAACTATATTTTTTTATTAACAACAATTATTTTTCATGGTCACAGTAATGAGATTCCTGACAATAACATAAATATACGATCATAAATGTGCATTAACAATCAAAATTCATTCTGTCATTTCTTCTTATTCTTCGACTTGTTCATCTACCACCAGCATTTTCACTACCAGGAATACTTTTGCGTAACTGTGAGGAAAACACTGCAAAAACATCCCCACATAGAAACTAAAAAGAGAGCACACAGATTAAACGCAGATGGAATACCACTACTGCAGCAACCTACACACCATGTATTTGGTGAATACAACAGCTACAACTCTTTCTGTGTGTGTGTGTGTGTGTGTGCTGATGAAAGAGGAACATAAATAACAACATTCCATAGAGACACTGCTGCAAACACACACACACACTCACACACCACTATTCTTCTGAGGACACTGCATTCACTTCCATTCATTTGCACAGCTGAAATAACTCACTAACAATTTAAAACTTCACCTTAAAGTTATAGATCACGAAATCAAACTAAATAACAAAACATGTTCATGAACTATCAACATTAAAATGTGTCCTCACAAGGTCAACATGTCCTCACAGATGTGTCCCACAGAGACAGACAGAGGGAGGCGTCTTTATAACAACAAAGAGGCGGATTCATGACTTGACCTTCATATACAGTCATTAAAAACCCTCACAACACTCCAACAACACTGTCCAGCTGTGAAAACCACATTTCCCATCATCCACCGCTCACCTGTCCCGTTTCCTGACCTCACCTGGAGACTCCTCTTCCGCCTCACCTCCTCCTCCACCACCTCCTCTTCCTCCTCCAGGCTCGGGCGGAGTTCAGTCTTGTGTTTTTCCTTGAATTGTCTCTCTTTCTGTGGAGTAGAACACACACACGGACTCATTCACAGGATCGACCATGGAGTTATAAACTGATGTTCTTGTCTTGAGTGCTGTGTTCACGGACCTCACAGTAAGTCTGTATTTTACAGTTGTCCGCTAAAGTCGGTTAAATTAGCCAAAGAAAGAAGCAAACAACCTGTTCACCAACGTCGCTGGCGTTGACGCGGTATAACTTGCACCAAACTCTTCAACATGGCGCACAAAATTTTCGTTTTCTACGCGTTCAATGCGTTTTTAAAAAATAATAGTTTATTCGTTTTGTGCATGTGTGTGTGTGTGGGGGGGCTGCGCGCGTGTGTGTAGTTGGGTCTCGAGGGGTTCACCGTTTAGGTGCGTGGTGACGTCATCAGCGTCAATTTCGTGAGGTTTTATTTTGACATTTTTAACGTGAATTTAAAGTAAAGACAATGGCGTTTGTTCGAGTTCGAGTTTATGTGGCGTTACACGCACGTTGTCAGCCCGAGTTCATGCTAAAGTCGTTTCTTAACCGGTTAAATTAGCCAAAAAATTACCAAACAACCTGTTGACGCGGTATAATTTCTCTTTAAACTCTTTCAAAATGACGCACAAAATCTTCGTTTTCTACCAGTTTTTGGATAGTTTCTTTGTTTTAGCTAGGTTTATATGTATGTGTGTGGGAGGTGCGCGTGTGTGGTTGGGTCTCGAGGGGGTTCACCTTTACGTTGCGTAGTGACGTCACCAGCGTCAATTTTGTGAGGTTTTACTTAACGTGGATTTAAAGTAAAGACAATTGCGTTTGTTCGACTGCGGTTTATTGTTTACAGTTTCTGTGGCGTTCAAAGGTTGCGTGTGTGTTGGTTTCGGTCAGCAGGTATGAGTCACCCGCCCCGTTCAAACCGGGGACACCGGGAGAGAAACGGGGATCACCGGGAGAGAAACGGGGACCACCGGGAGAGAAACGGGGACAACCGACATTACCGGGACCCCCACGATGACAGACGTCCATCGCCCGACAGTGACAGGTGCGTTCACTGACCTGGAATAACAGGTGGACTTTTCCCCTCTCAACTAGCAGTTTGTCGTGTTTTTGTTTGTTTTTATAAACAAAAGCTCTATAAACAAACAAAAACACATGCTAGCTTTGAATGTTATTGCCGCCATTTTGTGTCAAACGTGTTATCTGTTGTTTTCTGTCCATAAATACTTCTTTCAAAATACAAGTAGAAGAATTTTTGTTATAGTCAGTGAAAATGTACTTGTATTACAGAATATATCTATATATAATAGGTAAAAACAGTTATAGCTACTAATGTATAATATAAATGTACAGATTGCATTACTGTAGAACTGTTTTAAGGGAATTTTATGGAAGATTTTATTGGTCTGATTTATCTGGTGGTAGCCTATTATAAATCGCCTAACTCAATTTCAAATGTAAACGATAGTAAAATGCTGATTTCCACACGAATACTAAAGCAAAGCAGTGTCAGTCATAGGAGAATAAGTACATTTTTAAGCTTCTGTTAATGTTTTTATATTGATGTTCATAAAAAAGAATAAAAAATCTCACTAAATTAAGTAAACGACTTGAGTGCATCATCCACAACTGGTGATAAAGATCATAAATGTCGCTCTGTCTGTGTCCTTAGTTCATATAAATGATTGGATAACAGGGCTCTTTAGTTTTAATGGTAGTTTATTAACTTTAGCTGAGGTTTAAGTTCATTTCTCTTCATGTAGACGGTCTCCTCCTCCTCATTTTCTGTCGTTTTACAGCAGCTGACATCTGTAATGTTACATTCCTGCCTTGCTCTTCTCTTGTACTATTTCCTGATTCCCTCCTACTTGTTGATCTGTCCGTGAAGTTCTTCTCCCGTACTTTTCATGTTACTATGGCAATGGGTAAACTTTTTTTTTTAGCAATACTATAAAAGAACAACTACATGTGGAAAAGTTTCAGTTCTTCAGTGAAACCAGGTGTCCACTTTCATTTATAAACCTAAAAAAAAAACATGCCACAATAGTAATCACTTTTGTGTCTTGTGTGCGTCGTAGGGCGCCCTCATCTCGACCTCCATATTACCCCAGAGAGGCGGACTCTGCTCCCACACATGTGCGGGACGTCCCCAGAGTGAAGCAGAAGGATTCTAAATGCATACACATGTGCTCCAGGAGAGGTGAGTCAGGATCTGAGCTGTATAAAAAAAACAGAGTCTGCTGTAATCGGACTTTAGTTTCAGTGCGCTTCATTTCCTCCCCCCCTCTGCTCTGCGAATTACTGGACTGACTGGTTCTCTGGTGTAAACACACCTCTTTGCTCAGAGTCTGGATTTAAACAAGGAAACATGAACCGTTAAAAAAAGTGAGAACGCCTGAGCTCGATACTGGAGCCTGATGCTTTAATCATGATCTGCTGTGGCCAACATATTCCACCAAGCAGTCTGCCGTATTAGTAGTTTATTTGTGAATAAATCCTGATGAAGATGAGTCCGAACGCCCCTTTTTATGCAGTATTCAGTGAAGTTTTTGAACAACGCAAGACTGGAGATTAATTTTTCGGTGAATGTTCAGTTAAAAATAGTCTTTTTTTTTCATTTAGAGTTGGGAATTGTTTAAATCAGCCATTCTCAACCTTGGGGTCCCGACCCCAATTGGGGTCGCGAGATGATTTCTGGGGGTCACCAAACATTTTGGAAAAATATTTAAAAAAATAACTTTTTTTTTTTTTAATCAAAATTAATGTAGCGTCCGATCAGACGTTAGAATGACGACGAGCGGTTGGGCCGAAAAAGTACACTGGATACACCAGCTTTTCACCACCTGACCGCCATCTGGAGATCCGTGACAGCGGAGAGTTTTTACCTTTTTTTTGCCCCTCATTTTTATTAGCGCTGCTTTGATGGTCAATATCGGACAGTACAGCCATGTTTTTGAGCTTAAAATTAATAAGTACAGTGAAGAATAGTTTCCACCCTCGCAAAAAAAAAAACTAGACAACATTTGACACTAAACCTTGACAGTCAACTCTCAAAATGCTGTGTAATTCCCATCCCTAGTTATCATTTCATTTCATTAAAAAGGAAAACAAAGTTTCCCATCAATATGATGGGATGTAGCGATTATTGTCGGTCTACTACTCGCGTGAAAAGTTACCCTCTTGATGCTGCTGTATGTTTTTCAAAAAAATCCAAAAGTGTTTCTAAATAAAAACGAATAGCTGAAGTGTGATCCTAAGTGCTTGTCTGATATGTAAATGCGACGTAGCCAACGGTGTATTGATCCGGCTTTGTTTCAGCACCGCGGACAGTGCTTTATCCATCATACCCATCATGCGTTCACACCGGTGTGTGTGTGTGTGGATGGCGGGGTGGCAGGGTCGCGGACAGCCGTGCATGTTAAATTTGGGGTCGCGACTCATAAAGGTTGAGAACCACTGGTTTAAATGATGAGTTTTAAGTACCTTTTTTGTTTTTGAGAGCAGGTGTTTCTGTATTCGCAACAAAACACAAATAGAAAAAGAACTATTTTTTATTATGACACATATCTTGTCAAAGGTTATTCTAGTATTGGCAGAGTGTGTCCATGAAATTCTCCTTTAGGTTTACTTGCATGCTCTAATTTCTCCCTCAACAGTCTAGAACTTAAAGAAATTTTGATTAACCCTCAGAAGACATTGGGTTAGGGTTAGTCCCACAGAGAGTGTCTGACCTCATCATCATGATCGTATCAGGCAAAGAAACACGTTAAATTGGAGGGATATATTTCAGTTTTTCCCACGCGCCCTCTCTCCTCTCAGGCATCATGCTGATCTGCGCCGTGTTGACCAACGCTCTGGTGCTGATCTGCGTGGTCGCCGCTCAGATGGTGTCGTCGGGCATGACCTCCGCCCATGCTGGCGGCTTCAACATCAACTCCAACTTCAACCTGCAGGGCACCGAGCTGCAGAAAGCCCGGGAGCTGGACATGCAGTACAGCCAGATGAGGGCGCCGGGGATCTACGGCGGCATTGCCTTCAGCCTGACCCTCGGCGTCGTCTCGCTGCTGTTTGTGGTCGCCGGGAACAAACCCGCGCACCAGATGTCCAGGAAGCTTCTGGTCGGAGCGCTGGTGTTCCAGGCGGTGGGCGCGGTGGCGTACGTGGTGGCCGTCGGCCTCTACCTGCACTTCATCATCGGCGTGAACGCCACGGATGTTTGCCAGCAGCGGGAGAGGCTGTACGCGCGCAGCGGCTACACCTGGATGAACTGCGACGTGGGCGGGGCGGACGCGGCCGTGGCTCTGTTTGGGCTCATCACCGCCATCCTGTACACGGCCGGCGCCGTGCTCACCGTCAACACCATCCGAGGCGTGAGGCGGTACCTGCAGGAGCGGAAACGCAGGGAGGCGGAGAGACCGAGGGGCCCGGTGAGGGCTGAAACCAGCGCCGTGTGAGAGCACGCGGCGCACATCTGGAGCCTGGGTTCACGGATTCCCATATTCTGTGATCACACCTTTTTACAGGGGTCGATCACCATGGAAATCTCTCACTAACTGCTAACTTTTTACATCAAGAGAATCAGATCAAAATATGTGTGTTATGAACAACACTATCAACAGACGACAGACGGCTCATGACCCTAATCACAATACAAATCATGACGAGAGTAAATTTTTGCAACTTGACTAATATAGCTGTATCTGTAACACCTAAGATTTTATTTAAATTGATAAAACAAGAGTGTACAAGAGATGTTTAACTTCATTTTATGACGGTTCCTAAAAAAAACAACCACTGTCATTGTTCTCAAGCTAAATAATCCACACAGTGACCATTAAAGTAACTTTTCCATGTGACCTCACTGGACTACTAAAGAGGTCACATGGCACTGGTTTGTACGTTTTTCACCCACCATTAGGCAGGGATTTAAATGTTTGTAACTTGTAACGAATTAATGTGTTTTATACATATTTTATTATTAGACGTTTATAATGTAAAGATTTTGATTTTAATGTTTTTATCTGCTCAGAATTAAACCACCACTCCACCACTGTGACTTTTCTGCTCGACCCCTGGTCATTATGAGTAACTGAATAACTAAGTAGCCTGTAGAGGGCGTCAGAGATCTGAGCACCCTCTGTCCCCGTCCACAGGCTTCCTGCCAACAAGAATCACACATTTGCACACAAACTTTAACCTCAGCACAATTCAAATGTTAAGCCCTAAACTTAACTAGTTCCTCAGGTTTTTAGGTTTTTTGAGGACGACTGCTCGTGTTTATGCCAGAAAAGGTCCTGAAAGGACAACAAATACAAGTCTTAGCACAGAATCAGTACTTTTAAGGTGTGACAGAATGTGAGGACCGGTTTAGTTGTCCTCACGTTTTGAAAATTGTCCTTTTTCTGGTCCTCACAGAGACGTATGTACAAACACAGACAGACACTGTGCTGTCCACTCACTCTCTTGTCTGTCCCTAACAAAAGAATCCAGTGAGGTAATTATCCATGTTCTAATTTTACCATCGCATATCACCATCACAATGCCACCGATTGTATCACGGCCACAAAACAAGACGACGTCACATTGGCCGAGAGAAACGCAACCTTGTTGCCTCTCGATGTGCAACACTTTCAAGATAAGAGGGAAAAAAAATATCAGCTGTCCAAAAAATCCTCTTGTGTGGAGGGCAGGCTTAACTCTTGATAAAAAGGGGGGGGGGACATATATAAAAGAGGAACAAAAAATGGAGTCAGAGATGGAAATGAATCAGTTGTGGTTATCTGAAAACTTTTTAATTTATTACATAGCAAAAGTAGCTCTGTTGTGCGATTTGCCGTTTGTAAAGAAGTGTGTAAAACTGTTCAGAGAACAGCTACTGAGCTGGTAATAAGTGAAGGATCCATTTACTCACCACTGCAGCACCACTCTGAACTCCGCTCGCGCCCCCCCAACAACAACAACAACACAGACCTGGAAACGTGAGCCGCCCCGAAATAATCGTCTTTTTCTCTCAGAGAATATTAGTACGCTTCAGTGACGAGGTCACTCGTAAGTATTAAACTCCTCTAGGAGTTAGTTAAAACAGTTTCACTAACTCCGACTACTGTAAGGCCGTCAGCCACGACGAACGGGAGGTTCCGCCTCGACACACAAAACCCCAGAATGGTCCAAAATCTCCAAAAGTACCATGTATGTAAGTCAACTCCAAAGTCTACAAAAAAGCAAAAAAAGCAAAAGTGCTTCTTCAACTTAAAGATATGATTATAAAATATGGAGATTTAATCAACGGAAAGTGTTATAAAAAATTGCATTTCAAGGGGGCATAAACCGTAGAAAATAAAGTAAAAAAGTAACCAAACTGTCCCTGGTCCATTAAACTGATCGGAAACCTCAGAGGTAGAGCTGCACGAGTCTCCACGAGCGTAAAACTAACAAATCACATGTTTCCAATCATTTACGATTAAATAAATATATATTATCTTTTCTTTTCTTTGTCCTGAACAAACTTTTTTCTCCTCTTGCTCACCTGTGCTTCCACTGTTTTTGTGGCTCTATGTCACGTTATAACCACGCCATCCAGCAGAGGGCACTGTGAGAGGAGCAAGGCCATAGATACTAGGAACTAATAGGAACTAAGGCCGACTAAAACAGGCAATCGGACAACTTGCCGAGCCCCGAGTATGTACACATAGAGGAGATTTATTACATGTAGGTGGCGCTGTAATCAGTACAGCAGTTTATACGTCATCTCCCATGTCCGGGTCCAAGACCGGGGGAGGACAATTTGGTGCATGTGCAGAACACCAAGTCCGACTAAGCGTATACATGCAGCAGTAAGAATCGCATTATCCAGGTATGTTAGTCTGACTTACACTAGCTCGATTTTAGTCGGACTAACATGACATTAAGAAAATCGGATTATTGTCTTAGTCTGACTAAGAGTGGACTCAAGATAGCGGCGTGGAAGTATTTTGGGTTCTATATCACGGACGACAAAGTCACATATAAATCTGCCGAGTCACCTGTTAGCGTAGCGGTTTGGGTAACCAATAAGGAACTTTATATGTAGTAATGTAGTATTCATGTTTGATGTTCTTCAAAGGAATGGTGTGAAATGTGTTCAAACTTAGGTTTACGGTGAATCGTGCAGCCCTTCTCTGAGTATTCTTTGGAAGGATAAGCGGTAAAAAATATGAGTGTCGAGACCCGACTCCCAGTTCAGTCTGAAGTCCAGGATGAGACACCAGACCAGTAGGGGGCAGGAGTTAAAGGGGTGTTACAAAATAGTCTGCAGGTTTCTGGTAGCTGTGTGCTTGCTGGTTGTGTGTCTGCATCTGCTCCTGCTGCTGCTGGATGATCTGCCGCACTTCCTCCTCCAGCTCTGGCGGAATGATGAGCTGGTCGTCGGGGTCCGGCTGCGCGGGAGCGTTGAAGTAGCCTCCTTGTTTCCTGACGGGGGCGTCAGCCGCTACCTCTATGACATCCTGGTTCCTACCTTGGCAGGCGACGGAGCCGTTGGCTCGAGCCCGGCGACCCAGAGTACCAGACCGGGACTCCCCGCCGAGGCAGGGGGAGGAAGGAGGGACGGGTGAGGGAGACTGGGAGGAGAAGGGAGACGGCGACGCCTCGTGGCGTGAGGCGACAGAGGGAGGAGGTGGGATGTTTGTGCTTGGCTGAGGATGAGTCGGACAATCGTGGCGGTGCAGACAGTGGACGTCGGCTTCCACCTCCACGCGGCTGCCGTTGGAGAAGACGCCGGCGATGGGCTCCTCGTCCTCGCTGTCCAGCCCGTTGTCGGACAGCGCTCCAGAGAACTGCCTCTGGAAGCAGCCGCTGCCTCCACATGCTGGTCTCCGCGCGCCGGCTCGTCCCAGAAAGCTGAGGTGGGACGTCAGGGGCTCGGTTTGAAGCGGCGGCTCCTCCGATGACGCCGTGGATCCCACCTCGCTGCTCATCTCAGACGTGCTGAACTCGCTGCTGAGCTCGCTCACCGTCCCTGAGGAGGCCGGCGGCACCGGTATGCCGCTGTCTCCGCCTGCCGAGTACTGGTGTGCGCTGGCGTGTGCGCCCGGGCCGGGGCTGGGCGGCGGCTGCTCGCAGAAGCAGCAGCAGTCCTCGGTGATGCTGAGCTGGACGACGACGGCGCTGAGGCTGTCGGAGCAGCCGTAGCTCTGGGCCAGCGTCACCAGCTTCTTCGCAGCAGCCAGAGCGTCCGGCACGTTCCTGACCGCCTCCACCGCTTCGCTCGGAGACAACATGTCCCATAATCCCCGGCTGCCCAGGAGGAAGAACTCGTCCTGTGGTGTGAGCGTCACCGTGGAGACGTGGGGCTGAGGGGTCACAGACGGGCACAGGAAGGAGTAACCCATCATTCTGGTGGAGTCGGTCACGCCGCTGACTTTGTTATCCTGTAGAAGAAGAGGAGGCCATTGTTTTATCCTCACACAAAACTGGCTGAATTGCAGTTTAATATTTTGTGTCTTTACCTCGGTGATGATGGAGTTGTGCTTTCGCACCCTCTGGTACTCGGGATCCTCTTTGACAGTGTGTGTGCTGGAGAGTTGCATAGCTTTGCCATCTCGGCACAGAACAGCCTGACACCTGCCTACGTTCGCGGCCTTCAGCGTGAAGCATCCGCCGTGCTCGCCGGGAGCCACCGGGTCGTGTCGGATGTGGCATAACGCGGCGGCGCCACCCATCCTCTGACCTGCAGTGCCCAGCTTCCTGCAGCAGACAAACACAGAAACAGTACGGTGAGTGGAAGAAGGATGATGTCATGATCGTATGTGTGTTTTTTTTTCCCCTGCTCTAACGTGTCGTTACCTCTGCATGGTGAGGAAAGTGTTGGTCATGTAATCCTCCTGCCTCTGGCCCCGGTGCAGCTCCTCTGCCAGCACGTCTCCCATGGTGCACTGCAGCAGGTAGGGCACCTCGACATTCCGGTCTCCGTCAAAGACGCCGTACAGAGCTTCGCGAACGCCACAGAAACCGTCCAGAGCCAGAGCGGCCACACACAACCTGAGGACAACAGATCCGACCACCGTTAATCTCTCATAAAATCCTCAGATCGACCTTTTAATAGATGCCCTTTCCTGAATCTTCAGGACAAATCTTGAGAGAATAACACAATTAGCATTTCAAGCAAGTGCTCTTTGAATATCAAGACGGTATTATTTGCTGAATATTCTAAACCCCAGCGCATGAGAGCGAGTGGATGTGATGCAGGGTTCAGAGTGTGTTGAGCTTAAAGGGAGAAGCTACCAAGATGCATTCAAAGACCCTGGTAAATGTCCATTTCTACAGGATGTACATCTGTACAACTTTTTATACCAAGTACCCTGAGAAAATATTGAGCTCTTGAAGTTAACACCATTATCGCTAACGCTAAAATTAGTGTTGGGCACTAGGTTAGCGCACGTTAACGCATGACACGTTTCCTTGACGACTGACCGGAAAAAGGCATGCGTGACGTCATGTTTACGTGCCGCGACACAAGAGTACAGGCACCGTTTACCCGTTAGCTCCGTTAGCTCCTTTAGCACCGTTAGCGTGCCTACAGTCGAACCGGAGCGGTCTGTTTATTAAAGGAAAACAGCAGCGCTACAAATAACCAGCGTACCTGTGTACTGCGTATGTGTGCCTCAGTTTAGCGTTACTTTAGAGACTAATTTTAACAATCCGGAGTCAAGTAAACATGATGTAGTGCGCGTCTTTTTCCGGTCAGTTGTCATGGAAACGCGACGTGTGTCAACGTTGACGCTGTTAACCTCGCGCCCAGCACTAGTTAAAATACAGTGACGTAAATGGTTCGGGTAAAGTCAGAGCTACGGACTTATTCTCTCATCATCATCATCCTCCTCTTCCTCACATGTAATTCACACACTGGTTTAGAGGGATTAGATTAAGATGAAGCCTCTGGTATACACAGAAAAACAGTATTTCTTATTTTCCTACCACCAGAGGAAGCTCACGCACCACAATTGCCAATCATCGATCTTAAGCATGTTAATGCATTCAAGAAACCACGTAAAATGTCATCACTTCTGCAACTGCAAATAAGCTCCTGTACATTTTTGCTGCCGCTGCCACCTTCTTATAATAGATGCATCACAGATTAAGTATCTATATATACGCACAAAGATCAATAAGAGAAAACTTCTCTGGTCTGCTGAAGTGACGCTTTTCAAAAGTTTTATCATCCAGATTAAAATAAAAAACACACGACTCATCTCTTTACTCTTCAGCTGCCAACTGTGACATCCGACGAGCAGAGTCGACGCTTTTTCCATAACATGTTTCACAGCGATCCATAAATATCGTCGTAGGCTATAACTTAGATTTATGCCCTTTTCGTGCTCGACTCGACACGTTTCCTTTCGTTTCATTGTATTTTTTTTACTGTGACGGTGTGTGTGGAAAAAGTGCTGAATCGTCTCAATTAAGTCCATAAAAAAAGGATGCTTAACAAGCAGAGGGACGGAGACAGATGTAGAGGGGGGGGGGGGGGGGACTGACTTGTTTTTGACTCCGGAGGCTTCGGTGTAGCCGTGGCTCCACACAGCGGGGGCCCCGTGACTCTCACTCCCACATGTCGCAGAAGGAGACGGGTCCACTCGGAAACATCGGATGTTACTGCAGGGACGAGGAGAAAAGAGGGGAGTTAATATTGTAACTGGAACACTGCAGTGTGTGTGTGTGTGTGTTTGTTCATGTAAGCAGCTCTCACTTGAGGAGCTCCAGGCTTTTGTGGTCCAGGTTGAGGCGAGGATTTCCTGTGAGGTCCAGCTCCTGAAGCTTCGGAGGAAGCGTCTCCGGCAGAGTCACCTCTGTCAGCTCGTTACAGCTCAGGTCGACGCACTGAAGACAGGGAAAAAAACAAAGAGAGGCTCAGCTCTTTTGGACTTTTTGGGACGAGGAATTGAACATAAATTATTCAGTATTTTCAATAAAAATAATGTATAACAAACATTAAACGGGTCATCAAACATGTGTATTTGCCTAATAATTGACAGAACAATAAATAATAATCAGCCAATGCAAGTTATTAAATAAATAAATGTTGCTGAGTCACGTTAACCTCTAAATTGACAGATTATGATGGCAAATATTAGCCGATTAATCAGCTTTACCTCTCATACAAAAGGTGTTATTTGATGCAAGTAAGATTATTCTATAAATAAATAAAATAAATAAGCGTTATATAGGAAAACCCAGCTGATATTATTACTGTCATTGTTACATCTACATATTATTATTGTCTTTTTGTGCGTTTAACTGATTAGGTGAACACTTAAAATTCTGCACTTCTTTGTTTTGTATAAATTAAACATATAATATATTAAATGTCATCAAAACTATAAACTAAAAATTTTATTGCACTTATTAGCATTTATTATAATTAAGTTCCTGACAAAAACAATGTGTGAACTTGCATAAATAATGAATACTTGACCAACTCCAGATAAATACGAGATTTCATGTTTTTTATTGTTACTGTTTTTTCAACAATTAAAAACAAGGTTTCCGACTTTTCAGCTTCCTAAATGTTGAATATTTTCTGGTTTCTTTGCTCCATTTAACAAAGAAATTATTAAACTAAATAATCTTGGTTTGTGGACAAAAACAAGACGTTTGAGAACATCATCATGATCATTATCAACATTTTCTGATACAGATTAACTGATTATTTTGTTGTTTAGATTGTGTATCTTTATGTAACACAGCTTGAATACTTTTTTTTTCCGGGGGTTTTAATCCTCCTTTAGTTTCCTCTTGAACTGATGAACTTTAAAAATGTTTCCACATCAAATAACATGCTCCGTTTCAAAGGGAACAACCTGCTTGCACTTGATACTGTAACATAATTATTAAGCTCCTCAGTTTCCAGAACACATCAACATCAAAGTTAGTGAGGAGTGCTTTCTGGAAATCCTGTAATCCAGTTCAGCTCAGTGCACCAGATGATAAGAATCTCTCCTTTTGGCCAGTGTTAAAACAAAACAGGCAACAAAAATAAGTTTCAAACTCTTCAAAACATCCTGGATCTGTTACCAGGACAGAACCATGAAATTAGAAAGGATTTTTTGATTTGGACTAAACCAGGAAAGATTAAGACAGAGGTAGAGAGCAAGACGGAAAACATAAGGTTGTAGTTCCTTAATTCCCAAAACTAAATCCACAGGGTCCCTGCATTGGGAACAGCTGATGCAGGTGGTTGTGGGTTTCAATCCCCCCCGTGACTTACTTTGATCTCGGGCAGCTGCAGGACCTCTGGGAAGGCGTTGATGCAGTTGGAGTGAGCCGACAGCGTGTGCATGCGCTGACAGCTGAGGATGGTGGTGGGCACAGCCCTCAGTCGGTTGCCGCTCAGGTCCAGCTCCTCCAGCTGCTCCAGTCGGGCCAGTTTACTGCAGGAGGAGGAGGAGGAGGAGGCGCAGGGATGATTATGTCAACGTTCAGGGACTTTTTTAACGACACTTTTAACATTTAATATGGTGCCAAAAATTGAACGAATGTCCAAACCAATACTCTTTGGTATAATACATAAAAATATAGCTATAAATTGACACAACTAACTCACATAATGAACAAAACCTTCGTTAATAACAATGACTTTGAATTAATCAACACATCTGTTGGAATAAACTTAAAACAAAAGTATTTATTTTTTTTATATTATGTTTGCACTTCAGTCAGCGGATCAGTTTACTCCAGGTGAAAAGAGCAAAAGTGGGCATGCAAGTTTATTTCTTGCAAATTGTACATCGTGTTCTACTGAAGAAGACCTGAAACTAGTGATTGGGACCATTTAACGCCTCAGGAAAATGTTGACTGACATCATAAATCAAGTGAGAAATTGGCTAATTTTCCCCTTAGCAGTGAGGTTCTTTCGGTGGCTTGCTTTGATGTTTGCTGGAAATGGGCCTCTATACACCTATGTACATATTCCATAAAAAACCAGACGTTTGCAGCTAGAATAGTCGTTTACCTCATTAACAATGTATAGAGTGTATTTCTGATTAGTTTGATGTTATATTCATTGAAGGAAAAAGTGATTTTCCTTCAAAAATAAGGAAATTTCTAAGTGAACCCAAACTTTTGAACGGTAGTGCATGTACATAGGTGTATAGAGGCCCATTTCCAGGGTTCTAATGGTACATTGTGTTTGCTAATGGCGTTAGAAGGCTATTGAATGATTAACACTTGTGCAATGATGTTAGCACAGCTTATTTTGAATAAAAATCATTATTTGTAATCTTATCCATGTCTTGACTATATTTTCTATTCATTTTGCAACTCTTTCGATGAATAAAAGTGTGACTTTTAACGGTAAACACTGGAGGACGGCTGTACGATGTAGACCGGCTTAATTCAGTTCAAAGTGATCATGCACACACGCCGATATTGTTCACATGCAGCAGCTCTGTGACGTACCTGGCGGTGAAGGTCTGCAGCTGGTTGAAGGCGAGGTGAAGCACCCTGAGGCGTCCGTGCGCCGTCAGCAGAGGCACACACTTGTCCGTCAGACTGTTGTTGGTGGCGTAGAGCTCCTGCAGGCTGCTGACGTTTTCCTCCGATATGCTGGCCGCCGGGAGGTTGTCCAGCTTATTGGCCGACACGTTGAGATACCGCAAGCTGCGAATGCAAAGATACAAAAAGAGGGAAATGCAGATAAAAGGAACGAATTAGCGAGGGAGAAATTAAACAAAAACAGTGTGTGTGTGTGTGTGTGTACCTCTGTGCCTTCATGAACAGGTTGTGTGGGAGCTCCGTCAGATAGTTGTGCTGCAGGTCAAGGACCTCGAGCTGCGATCGCTCCAGCCTCTCAGCCAGACGACACACTTGGTTCCAGCCCGCGAGAAGCTTTCTCAAGCTCCCACTGGACAGCAGCCTGCAACACAAACAACACAACAAGCTCACTCTGTGTGTGTGTGTGTGTGTGTGTGTGTGTGTGTGTGTGTGTGTGTGTGTGTGTGTGTGTGTGTGTGTGTGTGTGTCAGTGGAAACAGCTCTGACAGACGAAGGAAACAGAAAACACTCTTTGCTCTCGTGATCTAGTTTTCCACTGAGGCTCAGTAAATACGCCTCTGAACGATGATGATTACAATGACTACGATCATTAGATATTTATGACACCATTTAAATAATTATTATTAAATTATATTTCCAACGTGCCACATAAAAAATCCACATGGGGGGGAAGACCGTTAAGTGCTCGAGTCTATCATTTTAATTGCTCAGTTGATCGGTGACGATGCTCGTGGTGCATGGGACTGAAAATAGCACTGCGCTGCTGAAGTTATTCAGCTAGAGCTGCAACGAACGACGATTTCTGTAATCGATTAATCTGTCGATTATTTACCCGGAAATTATGATGTTCTCGATTCAGTTCTAATGACTCCTTTGTTATGTGGGGCAAATAAACAATTTAAGAAGCTGAAACAATCAGAAATCTTGTTTTAATCATGAAAAAAAGCTTCAAAGCTTTTAATTGATTATCAAAATAGTTGACGATTAATTCAGTAATCGATTAATCGTGTTATTCCACAAACATTAAAGCAATAAAAACCATGACAACTGACTGGAAAAAGACTTGAGTGACACCATGTTTATGTGCCACGACACCGGAGTCCAGGCACCGTTTACCAGTTAGCTCCGTTAGCTGCATTAGCTCCTTTTAGCGCCGTTAGCTCGCCTACAGTGGAACTGGAGCGCTCCGTTTATTAAAGGAAAAGAGCAGCGCTACAAATAACCAGCGTACCAGTGTACTGCGTATGTGTGCCTCTGTTTTTAAAGTTTAGCGTTACTTTAAGGACTCATTTTAACAATCGTAAACATGACGCCACGCGTGTCTTTTTCCGGTCAGTCGTCATGGAAACGCGGCGTGCGTTAACGTCGATGCCTTTAACGTGCCCATCACTACTATAAATTTGCCTCCAGCACCACAGACCACTTCATGAACAGAGCTTGTGACGTGCAAAGCCTACGACGCTCGTCTGAAATGCTAATATCACTCAAAAGGTACAGTGTGTAAAAGCTGCTGCTGAAAGTCTCTCACCTCACCTCAACTCACCCGTCCCCTCCCAACATGTGTAGCCTTCAGTCAGCATCAAAACACTAAACGGTGTTTAATTTGTCCACGACGGACGACTGTGAAAACACTGACCCGCGGCCCCAGATATAAATAGAAAAGGCTCTTTCTGAGGTCATGAAAAACAACTTTCCATACAATCAGGGGATTGTACATGGTTTTTACACAGGATTTCTTTTCAATATACAGTCATGTAGTACTTGTTTTTGTAGTATCTGGTTGTCTTGAAAATGATTCAGTTTTTAATGATTTCTTCTGTTATACGGAGCAAAGAAACCAGAAAATAATCACATTTAAGAAGCTGAAGAATCAGACAACTTGTTTTAATTCCTTAAAAACACTCAAAATAGTTGACGATTCATTTAATAATCAATATTTTTATATTTCCCAGTTTCTTTGCGCCATATAACAAGGAAATTAAAACTGAATTATTTTAGTTTTTTGGACAAAACAAGACATTATTCGGTCATTTTCAGGTTTGGCAATCACTGATCGACATATGGATTAAACAACTTATCACACACATTTCTAAGAACAAAAATGTGTTTTTTGTAATAAATGGCTATTAAGAAAGAAATAATTAGTAATATTTTTTAATAATCAATTCATAGTAGTCATTTGTAATGCACTGATCAGAATTTATCAATAAGTTCCTGACAAAAACAATGTGTGAACTTGCATAAATAATCAATACTTGACCAATTCCTTAAATAATAGTCACTCCAACTCCAGACAAATACAAGATTCCATTTTATATATTTTATTTATTTTTTTCCAATAATTAAATCAAGCTTTCTGATTTTTCAGCTTCTTAAATGTGAATATTTTCCAGTTTATTTGCTCCATTTAGCAGGAAAATTAAATTAAAACTGAATTATTTTATTATGAATTATTTTTTGCCCAGGTTTGGCCAACACCGATCGATATTTTCCGTCATTTTGCGACAACAAGAACAAAAATTAGTTTTTTTGTAATAACTTGCTGTTTAAGACGTAATAATAGGCCAAATCCAGTTATTGAAAAATGGCTAATGTTAGCCCAACTGATAAACATGAGTATAAATCGCATTAAAACTACTTAAGGTGTGCAAAGTCCGTCAGATTTAGAGTTAGGTTGGGGATAAAGTAAGTGTTTCAGATGTTGAGTGTGTGTTTCTTACTGTATGGGCAGCTCCGTGACAGAGTTGTGACTGACGTCCAACACCTCCAGTCTGCTGCTGTCGCACACCCAGGCAGGGACACATCCCAGCTTGTTCCTTTAAGAAAACAAACACACTTCACTGTTTACACTGTCAACACAACAGAGGAGCAGGGATCCGCGTGAGTTCGCCTACCAGGACAAGTCCAGGACCGTCAGGTTCTCTGGCACGGGCTGAACCTCCAGCTGCTGCAGCTCTGCAAAGAAAACACACAAACACACACACACACACGTGTGACTTCTTTATTGTCTCTGCATCCAATAATAATCTGTTGTACCTGCTCTACAGCAAACAGTGAATAGCGCCTGTACCATTATGAGCCGCGTGCAGGCTCTTGAGGGCGTGGCCACTGACTTGCAGGTTGGTCAGAGTGTTTCTGTCACAGCGGAGGACCTCGAGTCTGCAGAGACAGCGGACATCCAGCTCCCGCAGACCAGTGTCCCTCAGGTCCAGGTGCACGATGTGGTCCAGATGCTCCGGGTCCCCGACCGTCACCTTTTGAAGCTGGTTCAATCTGTTTTAACGAGGAAACGGGAAGCCAGGAAGAGACAATTTAAGGAAGCAGGAAAATCACTAACTTATGAATAAATAAAAGAAAATCACAGCCCTCTGGGATGCTGAAATGTGGAGCACATTCCTGCTGCAGCATCAGATTTTCTTCTTTTACCTGACGTCGACGTGGTGGACAGACAGCCACTGCAGTCCGACCACGTCCAGGACAGAGAGCCGGTTCCCTGCCAGAGACAGCCTCTCCATGCCTTTGAGCTTCTCCAGCAGGACGGGGATGCCGCTGAAGCAGTTGAAGGATAAGCCGAGGTAGCTGAGGCCGTCCAGTGAGCCCAGCTCCGCGGGCAGAGAGGTCAGCAGGTTACTGTCCAGGAGAAGCGTCTGCAGACTGGACACAAACAGACGTGATCTTTAGCCAAGAGCAGGGAAACGATCATTTAAGCTATATTTGTGGCTAGGGCTGCGACCATTAATTGATTATTAATCATGCATTATTAATGCTGCATTTTTCCTGTTACACTACACTGCACTACAGTCAGTGCTGACAAGTCTTTAGTATGTGACGGTGGATAGATACAGACTGTCTGGTTCACAGTTCAAGTTGAATTATGTACACACAAGCTTTCAACACAGGTTAATGATATAAAAGGCATGGTTTGCAGGCTGGGATTTAAAAAGTGTGTTTTAGTTTAAGATTTAGTGACAATGAGGCAAAACCACAGCACAAAATACTCAAAATGCTCTTGTTTTGCATGTACGACCACCGCTACATTATTTAGAACTGTTGCTAATGATGCTAATGTCATCATTCATGTCAAAGTGTCACTTATGACATTCATATCTTGCAAAAGAGAGCAAAACAAAAG